>NC_056454.1:250000-550000 GCF_018296145.1 Oncorhynchus tshawytscha | reverse complement strand
GTCCATTTATTTGGTGCATTTGATCCAGAAAATCACCTGTTCCAACTTGCGCAACGTGACTACAAAATATCTCAAAAGTTACCTGTAAAACTTTGACAAAACATTTCAAACTACTTTTGTAATACAACTTTTGGTATTTTTTAAAGTAAATAATATATAAAATTGAAGACGGGATGATGTGTGTTCAATACAGGAAGAAAACAAACTGACGCTAGCTTTCTGGTCACTTGCCTCTATCAAACAGTACACATGAAGTGACCCTCGTTTTGAACAGGGCTACTTCTTCATTACACAAAGGAATAACCTCAACCAATTTCTAAAGACTGGTGACATCCAGTGGAAGCGGTAGGAACTCCAAGCCAGTCCCTTAGAAATCTGGATTCCCAATGAAAAGTCATTGAAAAGAGAGTGACCTCAAAAAAAAATTCTGAATGGTTTGTCCTCGGGGTTTCGCCTGCTACACAAGTTCTGTTATACTCACAGACATGATTCAAATAGTTTTAGAAACTTCAGAGTGTTTTCTATCCAGATACTAATAATATGCATATATTATCATCTGGGGATGAGTAGCAGAAAGTTGAATTTGGGCATGCTTTTCATCCAAAATTCCAAATGCTGCCCCCTATCCTAGAGAAGTTTTAATTGCCAAAGAGAAAAACCTGACAGTCAAGAGAGGAGGGAGCGCATCATTCCAAACAAGTTGTGTCATTAAGATTCAGGTGTTTATGCGAGTGTTTCAATCAGAATCAGATCTTATTCTTTTTACTGGATGTTTTCTTTAGGCTGCATACACAATTAGTCAGTCTAGGATAGGGCATAGCCTTAGGGTTGTGTTGTGTAAAATGTAAGCATCATTACAAGGAATGGTATCGCTCTCTTGAACATCGTGACAACAATATATGAAGCTCACATTTTGGGGGGACAGCAGTGCCATGTTCGGTAGCCGAACATTGTCGAACATCGCAGATGCAAGGAATAGAGCTGATAAGTAGTCTACATGTCAGAGAGGTGTGTTTGTTCTTCATAGTATATTTATGTCTGAACGTTCCCAAAACGTTATATCCTGCTGAATACACCCTTGGTCTGTTTGTCGGGCGGACGGTCACGTGTGTTTACGATCAGAGGACCACTGATTCGAGCCCAGTAGGGGTTAGGGACAGTGAATGAAGCAAAGCTGGTAGCAGCACAGTTACTACATATACACACAGGTTACATATCGAACCAAATCATGAAAGACAAGAATTGTACTTTTGAATTCTGTAAAGTCAGTACGGAAGAGGAGATATTTTGTGCGTGTGTGTATCAACAATGACAAGCCATCGGGGTCTGATAATCTGTATGGAAATTACTGGGGAGAAAATTACTGAGGAGAGAAGCAGATGATATTGCCTATCCTATTTGCCACATCTTCAATTTAAGCCTACTTGAGAGCATGTGCCCTCAGGCCTGGAGGGAAGCTAAAGTCATTCCGTTACCAAGGAACATTAAAGCTCCCTTTACTGGCTCAAATAACCGACAAGTCAGCCTGTTACCAACCCTTAGTAAACTTTTGGAAAAAATTGTATTTGACCAGATACAATGCTATTTCACAGTAAACAAACTGACAACAGAATTTCAGTATGCTTATAGGGAAGGACCCTCAATAATTGTCACGACATCCACCGAAGTTGGTGCCTCTCCTTGTTCGGGCGGTGTTCGGCGCTCGTCGTCACCGGCTTTCTAGCTGCCACCGATCCATGTTTCTGTTTTCCATTTGTTATGTCTTGAGTGTACACACCAGGTTCCCATTAAGTTATTACTATTTCCCTATTTAACCCTCTGGTTCCCATTATGTTTTGTACGTGATAATTCCTGTTATGTGTTAGTCGTGCGCGTTAGGGTTTGTTATCCCTACGTGGATTTATTGTACTGTTTTTTTCCCCCGAGTAAAGTATGTTGGGGCTTCCCTGGTTGGCCTATCATGACCCCACTATTTGTTGGCAACAGAGTGCTCTCAAGGGATGGCCACATCAGTGTTCAGGGATGTGTATAGGTGTTTCCATACGTGGAACTATGGTGGAAAGTCCAAACCAGGTCTCCAACATGTACATCCCCCCTGAGTATGCCGATTTGGCTCTCGCCTTCTGTAAAAAGAAGTCGACTCAACTACCACCCCATCGACTGGGGGATTGTGCGACAAATCTCCAGGTAGACGCAGCACTTCCCAGGAGTCACTTGTATCCTCTGTCACAGGAGGAGACGGCGGCTATGGAAACATATGTCACCGAATCTCTGGGACAAGGATACATTCGGCCTTCCACTTCACCTGCCTCTTCGAGTTTCTTTTTTATGAAGAAGAAGGATGGTGGTTTACGCCTGTGTATTGACTATAGGGGTTTAAATCAGATTACAGTGAAGAATAGTTACCCTCTGCCTCTCATAGCCAGTGTGACCGAGTCATTGCATGGGGCACGCTTCTTCACCGGATTGGTGCGCATTTGGGAGGGGGATGAGTTGAAGACGGCATTTAGTACCACCTCTGGGCACTATGAGTACCTCGTCATGCCATATGGGTTGATGAATGTTCCATCTGTCTTCCAATCATTTGTAAATCAGATTTTCAGAGACCTGCACGGGCAGGGTGTAGTGGTGTATATCGACGACATTCTAATATACTCTGCTACACGCGCCGAGCATGTGTCTCTGGTGCACAAGGTGCATGGTCGACTGTTGCAGCGAGACCTGTATGTTAAGCCTGAGAAATGTCTGTTCTTCCAACAGTCCGTCTCCTTCCTAGGGTACCGCCTGTCCAGAGTCAGGGGTGGAGATGGAGAATGACCGCATTTCAGCCGTGCGTAATTGGACGACTCCAACCACGGTAAAGGAGGTGCAGCGGTTCTTAGGGTTTGCCAACTACTACCGGAGGTTTATCTGTGGCTTTGGTCAGGTAGACGCTCCCATTACCTCATTGCTGAAGGGGGGACCGGTGCGACTGCAGTGGTCCGCTGGGGCGAACAGAGCTTTTTGTCAACTGAAGGCTCTGTTTACATTGGCTCCTGTGTTGGCTAATCCTGATCCATCCTTAGTGTTCATAGTTGAGGTGGACACGTCCGAGGCTGGGATAGGAGCTGTGCTGTCTCAGCACTCGGGTATGCCACTTGAATGCACAGGGGCGGAGTTTTTTTCGAAGAAGCTCAGCCCGGCGGAGTGAAACTAGGATGTGGGGGACTTGGAGCTGTTGGCTATTGTTGGGGCTCTGAAAGAGTGGAGGCATTGGCATTCTCATTTTGACTGACCACCGCAATCTGGAGTACATCCGGGCGGCGAGGAGATTGAATCCTCGCCAGGCAAGGTGGGCCATGTTCTTCACCCGTTTGTGTTCTTCCGATAAGCACGAGGAGTGGGCTCAGGTCTCCAACCTGACTCTGCTCCACTCCCCATGTGCCTCCCCTCAAAAAATGTTTGGGGCTCCCTCTTGTGCCTTTCACGCTGCCGTGCTGCCTCCTCATATCGCCGCCGCTCAGCTTTCGCTGCCTCCAGCTCTGCCTTGGGGCGGCGATATTCCCCAGCCTGTGCCCAGGGTCCCTTGCCGTCAAGTATCTCTTCCCATGACCAGGAGTCCTGCGATCACTGCTGCTGCTGCTGCCCGTTACCACGCTGCTTGGTCCTTGGTTGGTGGGTGTTTCTGTAAGGGTTTTCTTCTGACGAAGAGGAGTAGTATGAAGGATCGGAGGACCAATGCGCAGCGTGGTAAGTGTCCATAATGTTTTTTTAATAAAGACAATACACTCGAACAAAACAACAAACGATTACGTGAATATACAAAACCGAAAACAGTACCCTGTTTGCCAAACACTCACACGGAAAACAAACACTCACAACTCAAAAGTGAAACCAGGCTACCAAAGTATGATTCTCAATCAGGGACAACGATTGACAGCTGCCTCTGATTGAGAACCATACTAGGCCGAACACAGAAATCCCAAATAGGAAAAAACGAACATAGACAACCCATCCAACTCACGCCCTGACCATACTAAAACAAAGACATAACAAAGGAACTAAGATCAGAATGTGACGGTTATGCGTTAGTCGTGCGCGTTAGGGTTTGTTACCCCTACGTGGATTTATTGTACTTTTTATTTTCCCAGAGTAAAGTACGTTATTTTTACTCAGTTCTGTTTCCCGTGCTTGACTCCATCCTCACCTATACACCACTGACGCTGACAAAAATAAAGCCATACTCTTCCTTCAACACTATCAACAAGGCAGGTCCTACAGACCCTAGTTTTGTCACACCTTGACTACTGTTCAGTCGTGTGGTCAGGTGCCACAAAGAAATAAAATAAAAATAATAATTTAAATTGGCTCAGAACAGGGCAGCATGGCTGGCCCTTGGTTGTACACAGAGAACTAATATTAATAATATGCATGTCAACTCTCCTGGCTGAAAGTGGACGAGATTGACTTCATCACTACTTTTATTTGTGAGCGGTATTGACATGTTGATTTCACTGAGCTGTCTGTCTAAACTACTGGCACACAGCTTGAACATACATACATAACCCAGAAGACATGCCACAAGAGGTCTCTTCACAGTCCCCAAGTCCAGAAAACCAGATGGCTAGCACGCACTTCAGGACGAGTATGGAGAGCTGACTCAGGTGACATCAAATCGAGGACACGCTCCGTCGGGCGAATGTCGTGCCTCATGCACCAACACAGCAACTCTCTTATTACTCTCTCCTCCAATCTCCCCATCAACTCCTTCACGGTCTCTGCTTTGCTTCCTTCGCTCACCTCCAATTTCACCCTGACTGGCTCGGGTTCCATCCTCGGCTCCGCTGACCATCCCGTGTGCCACCCCCCAAAAAATTGTATTGGGGCTGCCTCTCGGGCTTCCTTGCTGCCTCCGCTCTCCTGGCTGCCTCCACCTGTTCCCATGGGAGGCGATCCCTTCCAGCCAGGATCTCCTCCCATGTGTAGGATCCCTTGCGGTCCAGGATGTCCTCCCATGTCCAGTCCTCTCTTCCACGCTGCTTGGTCCGTTGGTGGTGGGTAGTTCTATAACGGCTGTTGGAAGAAGAAGGTGTGGACCAAAGGGCAGCGTGGTAAGTGTTCATGATTTAATAATAGAACTGAACAACAAAGAGAACGAACAAAACCAAAACAGTTCTATCTGGTGCAGACACAAAAACAGAAAACAACTACCCACAAAACACAGGTGGGAAAAGGCTACCCAAGTATGGTTCTCAATCAGAGACAACGATAGACAACTGCCTCTGATTGAGAACCATACCAGGCCAAAAACACAGAAATAGAAAACATAGAACACACAACATAGAATGACCACCCCAACTCACGCCCTGACCAAACTAAAATAGAGACATAAAAGGATCTCTAAGGTCAGGGCGTGACAGGTTGTGAGGCCGGTTGGACGTACTGCCAAATTCTCTAAAACAACATTGGAGGCAGCTTATCTTGAATGCACCAAGCTGTCTGTTTAAACTACTAACACACAACCGACACCCATGCCTACCCCACAAGTCATGCCACCAGAGGTCTCTTCACAATCCCCAAGTCCAGAACAGACTATGGGAGGCACACAGTACTACATAGAACCATGACTACATGGAACTCTATTCCACATCAAGTAACTCATGCAAACAGAAAAAAAGAAGAGAAAAATACCCCTTATGGAACATCAGGGACTGTGAAGACACACACACACACAGGCACATACACATGCATACTGTACACACAAACATGATAACATACGCACTATACACACATGGATTTTGTGTTGTAGATATGTGGTAATGGCCTGAGGGCACACACTTAATGTGATGTGAAATCTGTTGTGAAACATATTGCAATGGTTTTAAAATGGTATAACTGCCTTAATTTTGTTGGACGCCAGGAAGAGTACCTACTTCCTTGGCATCAGCTATTTGGGATCCATAATAAATACAAATCCCTAAACAGCAGCAGCTCACCGATTTCAACAGCTCTCCAACACAGTTAGACTTCCAATACTGCCGAAACAAAAGCAATGACAAGCACTTAGCGTGTCTGCTAACCCAGGTTAGCGCTGATCTGATTGAATCCTGGCCCTAATCTCGGAACCCAGAACCATATCTTGTGGCGCCGGCCAGCTACTTGATTTGACCTTAATGTTCACAGTCTGAGATTATATCTTATCATATGTGACCGGTGACCTCCCATCAATTTAATCAATCACTGCAATTCGGGGATGTAATGGCTGTCAAAGTTATTAACAGGCGAAGCTTGACCTCTAATATCAAGGGGTAACTTCAGGCAACATTATACCCTTCAACTCCTAAATTTATCTGACTTCTCTCTTTGGCTTTTTAAAAAGCCAGCAGTCATCTGAATACGCATTCCCTCCAGTACTTGAATGAATGAATAATTATCTTGGTTTTTAGCAAGATAATTATTCATTCAGGTAACTGGAATCAAAAGGACTAGAGAGAAAAGTAGAGGAACTGTTCTTCTTCCTCTCCCTTTTAATACTGTCTGAAAAAAATGGAACCTGATTCCGTGACTGAACAGAATTGGAACAGTTGAATTGAAACTGGAACACTTGCCATTTCCCTCGATGCGCCTCCTTCAGCATTCTAATCTGCTTTTGTTCTCCCTCCTTACCCAAGCTGAGTGGGTCGCAGTATTGCCAGGATTGAAATGCATTGGACTTTCATTTTGGTATAAAAAAAAATAAAAAATATATATAAATAAATATATAGATAAAAAATAAATATAGAGAAATGGAAAATGTAGCACGACTCATGAATGATAAGGCTGTTTGGTCGCAGCTGGAACACACAGATACGCTTGAGAAGTTATTACGCCCGGGGTGACAGGAGACCAAGTTTTCAGGCCCTACATTCATTACTCCTGCTTCACTGTTAAGACTGAACATGAACTTGAATACTGATGTCGAGTTAATTCTCCTGCTTTCTCCTCTGAGATTAAAATGTGTGTTTTTGAAGAGGATGAGTGGAGTTAAATGATACGACACCTTAGATTGGATGCTATCATTGCTGGCCATGCTCCCGACCTAGTCAATGACCTGCCTAAGCTTATCTGTCTATGAGACGATCAGACTATTCTATTTCTCTAGATGCCACGTTACACCAGCTGGGACATACCTGGTATGTACATGGTATTAACTCAGAAATCATGTAAATGATAGATACTTACCTCAAAGAATTCAACACAAATATTGTATCTTTCCTTTATTGTTAATTGACAACGGTATCGCTATGCATAGCCTTGCATTACTTACCAATTGTGTTGAATTCTTTGAGGTACGTAGCAGAAAGTATCCAGTCAGGCAGCTTGAAAAAGATGTGTGTCACCATCCAGGCCGATGTCACAGCAGTGGCATGTTAGGGAGATGTCAATAAATGCATTATGTACCTTTCATCACTAAAGCTATGTTAGCATTCACTGCATTGCACAACCATTTTGTTAGTGTCATATTGATATTTGGAAATTCACATACAATATTTAGTTAATAGCCATTGATTGTAATACCTCCAGGGTCCAATGGGGAAACGACTACTGTGCATCGTATTGGGCAACAGCTTTCTTCCCGGGCCGTGTTCACAAAGCGTCTTCAGAGTAGGAATAGTGGACCAGCTCCCCGTTGTCAATGCAATCACATTAATTTCTTAACACCAATACATCATTAAACAGGAATGAAGTAGTTTGACAAAATGTGTTCAATAGTAAATAACTAGTCTTTAAAGTATAGCTAGCTAGCAAATGCATAGTTGTTATTTTCTAGAAACCTAGCTACAGTCCACTACTGAGATCAGAGACTGATGTTGTGAGTTCGGTAACGTTAGCTAGCTTCCCCCCAGCAGTTTCAATCTAGCTATTGGCATTTTTACCAACTTTCTCAATCAGATGGATAGCTATCAAATATAAGCATTTTCCCCTCACCTCTAAAGCTGCCTGAAAGCTTGCCAGCTGATGGTAAAGTAGAGTGAATAAGTCAGAAGCCAGCTAGCAATGCCAAGTTCATGCCTTTTACCCCCCAAACGAATGTACACAAATAAGGGACAATTACCTTCAAGAAGATAGTTTTGGTTTTATTTTAGTGCTTCAGGCTCAGAAGTAATAGCTACTTGTTTGTAGAAAGGGCTTCTTCTCCAGATGTTGTCACCAGTCAGCTCCAGGGTCTTTCTACTGAATTGTCACGGATCCCTCCGGAACTCTGTCATTACGCACACCTGGTCCACATTCCCACTGATTGTAATTGTATATACTGTATGTGCCCTTTGGTTCACCATTGGAGAGCCGATTATTGTACCAATGTCCGTTGTGCCTGTGAGTACCTGTGCCTTGTTGTTTTGGCTTTTGTGACGCTTGTATTGCGCAGATGATTACGGGTCTCTTCCCTTGTGGTACTCCTCGCTTTTTTGTTTGGGTCTCAACCCTGTGTTTTGTATACGTGTTTGCTTGGTCTTCTTGATTTACATGGCACGGTGTAATTTTGGTGAAATAAAAAACCCTATTAACCATTCCTGCGCCTCTCTCCCAATCCTTCACACAACGTGACATGAATTAACATCACAGACAAAACCATAGGCTGCATCGACCACTTGAGAGGGTGTTGTATACCAGCGCACGTACTTGGGGGGGATTTTTTGCAATATGGCCTTCGACTTCAAAAAGTCCCCTCTGAGGGGCTATTGGAGCAAAGATAAGAGACACAAAATGATCAGCTGTATGGATGCCATTTGCAAATATCTACACATTTTCCTCTGTGTGTGTGTTTGTGTGTGTGTGTGTGCGTTGCCTGCCTGCCTGCCTGCCTGCCTGTCTGTCTGTCTGCTGTCTGTCTGTCTGTCTGTCTGTCTGTCTGTCTGTCTGTCTGTCTGTCTGTCTGTCTGTCTGTCTGTCTGTCTGTCTGTCTGTCTGTCTGTCTGTCTGTCTGTCTGTCTGTCTGTCTGTCTGTCTGTCTGTCTGTCTGTCTGTCTGTCTGTCTGTCTGTCTGTCTGTCTGTCTGTCTGTCTGTCTGTCTGTCTGTCTGTCTGTCTGTGCATGTCAGTGTGCAAGCGCATGCTGTGTGTTAGCATGTGTATGAAATGCCATTGCTTTGCCTTCCCTTCCAAGCTGTTTGTGTATTGGAAACATCAAACTGATAGTCCTGACATGAAATTAAGGACAGATTTAAAAAAGCCTCGTCCTCCCTCTCTGATATAATTCTAATTTACTATGGTTCAAATCAAATCAAATGTATTTATATAGCCCTTTGTACATCAGCTGATATCTCAAGAGCTGTACAGAAACCCAGCCTAAAACTCCAAACAGCAAGCAATGCAGGTGTAGAAGCACGGTGGCTAGGAAAAACTCCCTAGAAAGGCCAAAACCTAGGAAGAAACCTAGAGAGGAACCAGGCTATGTGGGGTGGCCAGTCCTCTTCTGGCTGTGCTGGGTGGAGATTATAACAGAACATGGCCAAGATGTTAAAATGTTCAGCATGGTCAAATAATAATAATCACAGTAGTTGTCGAGGGTGCAGCAAGTCAGCACCTCAGGAGTAAATGTCAGTTGGCTTTTCATAGCCGATCATTGAGAGTATCTCTAACGCTCCTGCTGTCTCTAGAGAGTTGAAAACAGCAGGTCTGGGACAGGTAGCACGTCCGGTGAACAGGTCAGGGTTCCATAGCCACAGGCAGAACAGTTGAAACTGGAGCCGCAGCATGGCCAGGTGGACTGGGGACAGGCAAGGAGTCATCTTGCCAGGTAGTCCTGAGGCATGGTCCTAGAGAGAGAGAGAAAGAAAGAAAGAGAGAATTAGAGAGAGCATACTTAAATTCACACCGGATAAGACAGGAGAGGTACTCCAGATATAACAAACTGACCCTAGCCCCCCGACACAAACTACTGGAGCATAAATACTGGAGGCTGAGACAGGAGGGCTCAGGAGACACTGTGGCCCCATCCGATGATACCCCCGGACAGGGCCAAACAGGCAGGATATAACCCCACCCAAAGCACAGCCCCCACACCACTAGAGGGATATCTTCAACCACCATCTTACCATCTTGAGACAAGGCCGAGTATAGCCCAAAAAGATCTCCACCACGGCACAACCCAAGGGGGGGGGCGCCAACCCAGACAGGAAGACCACATCAGTGACTCAACCCACTCAAGTGACGCACCCCTCCTCGAGACGGCATGGAAGAGCACCAGTCAGCCAGTGACTCAGCCCCTGTAATAGGGTTAGAGGCAGAGAATATCAGTGCAGAGAGGGGAACCAGCCTTGGCAGAGACAGCAAGGGCGGTTCGTTGCTCCAGAGCCTTTCCGTTCACCCTTCACACTCCTGGGCCAGACTACACTCAATCATATGACCTACTGAAGAGATGAGTCTTCAGTAAAGACTTAAAGGTTGAGACCGAGTCTGCGTCTCTCACATGGGTAGGCAGACCATTCCATAAAAATGGATCTCTATAGGAGAAAGCCCTGCCTCCAGCTGTTTGCTTAGAAATCCTAGGGACAATTAGTTGGCCTGCGTCTTGTGACCGTAGTGTACGTGTAGGTATGTACGGCAGGACCAAATCGGAAAGATAGGTAGGAGCAAGCCCATGTAATGCTTTGTAGGTTAGCAGTAAAACCTTGAAATCAGCCCTTGCCTTAACAGGAAGCCAGTGTAGGGAGGCTAGCACTGGAGTGATATGATCAAATTTTTTGGTTCTAGTCAGGATTCTAGCAGCCGTATTTAGCACTAACTGAAGTTTATTTAGTGCTTTATCCGTGTAGCCGGAAAGTAGAGCAATGCAGTAGTCTAACCTAGAAGTAACAAAAGTATGGGTGAATTTTTTTGCATCATTTTTGGAGAGAAAGATTCTGATTTTTGCAATGTTACGTAGATGGAAAAAAGCTGTCCTTGAAACAGTCTTGATATGTTCGTCAAAAGAGAGATCATGGTCCAGAGTAACGCCGAGGTCCTTCACAGTTTTATTTGAGACGACTGTACAACCATCAAGATTAATTGTTAGATTCAACAGAAGATATCTTTGTTTCTTGGGACCTAGAACAAGCATCTCTGTTTTGTCCGAGTTTAAAAGTAGAAAGTTTGCAGCCATCCACTTCCTTATGTCTGAAACACAGGCTTCTAGCGAGGTTAATTTTCGGGCTTCACCATGTTTCATTGAAATGTGCAGCTGTGTGTCATCCGCATAGCAGTGAAAGTTAACATTATGTTTTCGAATGACATCCCCAAGAGGTAAAATATATAGTGAAAACAATAGTGGTCCTTAAACAGAGCCTTGAGGAACACCAAAATGTACAGTTGATTTGTCAGACCATTCACAGAAACAAACCATTCACAGAGACAAACTGATATCTTTCCAACAGATAAGATCTAAACCAGGCCAGAACTTGTCCGTGTAGACCAATTTGGGTTTCCAATCTCTCCAAAAGAACTAAGGTCTAGGAGCACAAGGACAGATGCCATTAAAAGGTCATTTACCACCTTCACAAGTGCAGTCTCAGTGCTATGATGGGGTCTAAAACCATACTGAAGCATTTTGTAAACATTGTTTGTCTTCAGGAAGGCAGTGAGTTGCTGCGCAACAGCTTTTTTATTTTATTTGAGAGGAATGGAAGATTCGATATAGGCTGATAGTTTTTTATATTTTCTGGGTCAAGGTTAGGCTTTTTCAAGAGAGGCTTTTTTACTGCCACTTTTACTGACTTTGGTACTCATCCGGTAGATAGAGAGCCGTTTATTATGTTCAACATAGGAGGGCCAAGCACAGGAAGCAGCTCTTTCAGTAGTTTAGTTGGAATAGGGTCCAGTATGCAGCTTGACGGTTTAGAGGCCATGATTATTTTCGTCATTGTGTCAAGAGATATAGTACTAAAACACTTGAGTGTCTCTCTTGATCCTAGGTCCTGGCAGAGTTGTGCAGACTCATGACAACTGAGCCTTGGAGGAATACGCAGATTTAAAGAGGAGTCCGTAATTTGCTTTCTAATGATCATGATCTTTTCCTCAAAGAAGTTCATTAATTTATTAATGCTGAAGTGAAAGCCATCCTCTCTTGGGGAATGCTGCTTTTTAGTTAGCTTTTTGCGACAGTATCAAATATACATTTTGGGTTGTTCTTATTTTCCTCAATTAAGTTGGAAAATAGGATGATCGAGCAGCAGTGAGGGCTCTTCGGTACTGCAGGGTATTGTCTTTCCAAGCTAGTCGGAAGACTTCCAGTTTGGTGTGGCGCCATTTCCGTTCCAATTTTCTGGAAGCATGCTTCAGAGCTCGGGTATTTTCTGTATACCATGGAGCTAGTTTCTTATGACAAATGTTTTTAGTTTTTAGGGGTGCGACTGCATCTAGGGTATTGCGCAAGGTTAAATTGAGTTCCTCAGTTAGGTGGTTAACTGATTTTTGTCCTCTGACTTCCTCGTGTCGGCAGAGGGAGTCTGGAAGGGCACCAAGGAATCTTTGGGTTGTCTGAGAATTTATAGCATGACTTTTGATGCTCCTGGGTTGGGGTCTGAGCAGATTATTTGTTGCGATTGCAAACGTAATAAAATGGTGGTCTGATAGTCCAGGATTATGAGGAAAAACATTAAGATCCACAACATTTATTCCATGGGACAAAACTAGGTCCAGAGTATGACTGTGGCAGTGAGTAGGTCCAGAGACATGTTGGACAACACCCACTGAGTCAATGATGGCTCCGAAAGCCTTTTGGAGTGGGTCTGTGGACTTTTCCATGTGAATATTAAAGTCACCAAAAATGACAATATTATCTGCTATGACTACAAGGTCCGATTGGAATTCAGTGAACTCAGTGAGGAACACTGTATATGGCCCAGGAGACCTGTAAACAGTAGCTATAAAAAGTGATTAAGTAGGCTACATAGATTTCATGACTAGAAGCTCAAAAGACGAAAACATCTGGGGGTTTTTGTAAATTGAAATTTGCTATCGTAAATGTTAGCAACAACTCCGCCTTTGCGGGATGCACGGGGGATATGGTCACTAGTGTACCAGGAGGTGAGGCCTCATTTAACACAGTAAATTCATCAGGCTTAAGCCATGTTTCAGTCAGGCCAATCACATCAAGATTATGATTAGTTTCGTGATTAGTTCATTAACTGCCTTTGAAGTGAGGATCTAAGTATTCCTATTTTGAGTTGTGAGGTATCATGATCTCTTTCAATAATGGCAGGAATGGAGGAGGTCTTTATTCTAGTGAGATTGCTAAAGGCGTACACTGCCATGTTTAGTTTTGCCCAACCTAGGTCGAGGCACAGACACGGTCTCAATGGGGATAGCTGAGCTGACTACATTGACTGTGCTAGTGGCAGACTCCACTAAGCTGGCAGGCTGGCTAACAGCCTGCTGCCTGGCCTGCACCCTATTTCATTGTGGAGCTAGGGAGTTAGAGCCCTGTCTATGTTCGTAGATAAGAAGAGAGCACCCCTCCAGCTAGGATGGAGTCCGTCACTCCTCAACAGGCCAGGCTTGGTCCTGTTTGTGGGTGTCCCAGAAAGAGGGCAAATTATCTACAAATTCTATCTTTTGGGAGGGGCAGAAAACAGTTTTCAACCAGCGATTGAGTTGTGAGACTGCTGTAGAGCTCATCACTCCCCCTAACTGAGAGGGGACCAGAGACAATTACTCGATGCCGAAACATCTTTCTAGCTGATTTACATGCTGAAGCTATGTTGTGCTTGGTGACCTCTGACTGTTTCATCCTAACATCGTTGGTGCCGACATGGATAACAATATCTCTATACTCTCTACACTCGCCAGTTTTAGCTAACACCATCTTCAGATTAGCCTTAACGTAGGTAGCCCTGCCCCCTGGTAAACAGTGTATGATCGCTGCATGATTCGTTTTAAGTCTAATACTGCGGGTAATGGAGTCGCCAATGACTAGGGTTTTCAATATGTCTGAGCTAATGGTGGGAAGCTTCTGCGTCTCAGCCCCCGTAATGGGAGGAGTAGAGCCCAGAGAAGGCTCGGCCTCTGACTCCAACTCGCTGCTTAATGGGGAGAACCGGTTGAAAGTTTCTGTCGGCTGAATGAGCAACACAGGTTGAGCATTCTTACAGCATTTCCCTCCAGAAGCCATGAGAAAGTTTTCCGGCTGCGGGGACCGTGCGATTTATACTAACATTACTATCTGTACTTACTGGTGACACAGACGCTGTTTCAACCTTTCCTACACTGAAATTACCCTTGCCTAACGATTGCGTCTGAAGCTGGGCTTGCAGCACAGCTATCCTCGCCATAATGCGATCGTTCTCCTGTGTATTATGAGTACAGCGACTGCAATTAGAAGGCATCATGTTAATGTTACTACTTAGCTTCGGCTGTTGGATGTCCTGATGAAACATGACCAGATAAAGCGTCCGGAGTGAAAAAGTTGAATAAAAAATAAGGTTGAGTGAGGGAAAAAAATATATATTTTAACGGTAATTTAAAAAGTAAAAACTGTAAAGTTGTCAGGTAGCAAAGTAAGGTTGGCAACAAAGCGCACAGCAGCACGTAAACAAGTCTATTGCATAGTTACGATGTGTAATAATTGATGTCCCAGGAGCAGGAGTGGTAAACACCGTTGAAGTGTATAATTGTAATACATACATGCAGACACAGCATAATCCAGTGAATATATTCAATGTACAGGCTACAATGTGGGAATCTCATGCGTGGGAATAACTACAGGAAATGTGTATATAGGACTTGCTTCCTTGGCACAATAAAGTTATTATATTCTACTCTAAATCAAATCAAATCAAATCAAATTTTATTTGTCACATACACATGGTTAGCAGGTGTTAATGCAAGTGTAGCAAAATGCTTGTGCTTCTATTTCCGACAATGCAGTAATAACCAACAAGTAATCTACAGTCAATCACGGACTACAGGAAGAAATCCAGCCCAGTCACGGACCAGGATGTCTTGCTCCCAGGCAGACTAAATAACTTTTTTGCCCGCTTTGAGGACAATACAGTGCCACTGACACGGCCTGCAATGAAAACATGCGGTCTCTCCTTCACTGCAGCCGAGGTGAGTAAGACATTTAAACCTGTTAACCCTCGCAAGGCTGCAGGCCCAGACGGCATCCCCAGCCGCGCCCTCAGAGCATGCGCAGACCAGCTGGCCGGTGTGTTTACGGACATATTCAATCAATCCCTATACCAGTCTGCTGTTCCCACATGCTTCAAGAGGGCCACCATTGTTCCTGTTCCCAAGAAAGCTAAGGTAACTGAGCTAAACGACTACCGCCCCGTAGCACTCACATCCGTCATCATGAAGTGATGAACTACTGTCTTATACACACAACTGTAGGGAGATAAAGAATATGTACATAAAGATATATGAATGAGTGATGGGACAGAGCGGCATAGGCAAGATACAGTAGATGGTATCGAGTACAGTATATACATATGAGATGAGTATGTAAACAAAGTGGCATAGTTAAAGTGGCTAGTGATACATGTATTACATAAAGACGCAGTAGATGATAAAGAGTACAGTATATGTATACATATGAGATGAATAATGTAGGGTATGTAAACATTATATTAGGTAGCATTGTTTAAAGTGGCTAGTGACATATTTTACATCATTTCCCATCAGTTCCCATTATTAAAGTGGCTGGAGTTGAGTCAGTGTGTTGGCAGCAGCCACTCAATGTTAGTGGTGGCTTTTTAACAGTCTGATGGCCTTGAGATAGAAGCTGTTTTTCAGTCTCTCGGTCCCAGCTTTGATGCACCTGTACTGACCTCGCCTTCTGGATGATAACGGGGTGAATAGGCAGTGGATCGGGTGGTTGTTGTCCTTGATGATCTTTATGGCCTTCCTGTAACATCGGGTGGTGTAGGTGTCCTGGAGGGCAGGTAGTTTGCCCCCGGTGATGCGTTGTGCAGACCTCACTACCCTCTGGAGAGCCTTGCGGTTGTGGGCGGAGCAGTTGCCGTACCAGGCGGTGATACAGCCCGCCAGGATGCTCTCAATTGTGCATCTGTAGAAGTTTGTGAGTGCTTTTGGTGACAAGCCGAATTTCTTCAGCCTCCTGAGGTTGAAGAGGCGCTGCTGCGCTGCGCTGCTGTGCCTTCTTCACGATGCTGTCTGTGTGGGTGGACCAATTCAGTTTGTCTGTGATGTGTATGCCGAGGAACTGAAAACTTGCTACCCTCTCCACTACTGTTCCATCGATGTGGATAGGGGGGTGTTCCCTCTGCTGTTTCCTGAAGTCCACAATCATCTCCTTAGTTTTGTTGACGTTGAGTGTGAGGTTATTTTCCTGACACCACACTCCGAGGGCCCTCACCTCCTCCCTGTAGGCTGTCTCGTCGTTGTTGGTAATCAAGCCTACCACTGTTGTGTCATCCGCAAACTTGATGATTGAGTTGGAGGCGTGTGTGGCCACGCAGTCGTGGGTGAACAGGGAGTACAGGAGAGGGCTCAGAATGCACCCTTGTGGGGCCCCAGTGTTGAGGATCAGCGGGGAGGAGATGTTGTTGCCTACCCTCACCACCTGGGGGCGGCCCGTCAGGAAGTCCAGTACCCAGTTGCACAGGGCGGGGTCGAGACCCAGGGTCTCGAGCTTGATGACGAGCTTGGAGGGTACTATGGTGTTAAATGCCAAGCTGTAGTCGATGAACAGCATTCTCACATAGGTATTCCTCTTGTCCAGATGGGTTAGGGCAGTGTGCAGTGTGGTTGAGATTGCATCGTCTGTGGACCTATTTGGGCGGTAAGCAAATTGGAGTGGGTCTAGGGTGTCAGGTAGGGTGGAGGTGATATGGTCCTTGACTAGTTTCTCAAAGCACATCATGATGACGGAAGTGAGTGCTACGGGGCGGTAGTCATTTAGCTCAGTTACCTTAGCTTTCTTGGGAACAGGAACAATGGTGGCCCTCTTGAAGCATGTGGGAACAGCAGACTGGGATAGGGATTGATTGAATATGTCCGGAAACACACCAGCCAGCTGGTCTGCGCATGCTCTGAGGGCGCTGCTGGGGATGCCGTCTGGGCCTGCAGCCTTGTGAGGGTTAACACGTTTAAATGTTTTACTCACCTCGGCTGCAGTGAAGGAGAGGCCGCATGTTTTGGTTGCGGGCCGTGTCAGTGGCACTGTATTGTCCTCAAAGCGGGCAAAAAAAGTTATTTAGTCTGTCTGGGAGCAAGACATCCTGGTCCGTGACCGGGCTGGTTTTCTTTTTGTAATCCGTGATTGACTGTAGACCCTGCCACATACCTCTTGTGTCTGAGCCGTAGAATTGATATTCTACTTTGTCTCTATACTGACGCTTAGCTTGTTTGATTTCCTTGCGGAGGGAATAGCTACACTCTTTGTATTCGGTCATGTTCCGGTCACCTTGCCCTGATTAAAAACAGTGGTTCGCGCTTTCAGTTTCACGCGAATGCTGCCATCAATCCATGGTTTCTGGTTTGGGAATGTTTTAATCGTTGCTATGGGAACGACATCTTCAACGCACGTTCTAATGAACTCGCACACCGAATCAGCGTATTCGTCAATGTTGTTGTCTTACGCAATACGAAACATATCCCAGTCCACGTGATGGAAGCAGTCTTGGAGTGTGGAATCAGATTGGTCGGACCAGCGTTGGACAGACCTCAGCGTGGGAGCTTCTTGTTTTAGTTTCTGTCTGTAGGCAGGCATCAACAAAATGGAGTCGTGGTCAGCTTTTCCGAAAGGAGGGCGGGGCAGGGCCTTATATGCGTCGCGGAAGTTAGAATAGCAATGATCATAGGTTTTGCCAGCCCTGGTTGCGCAATCGATATGCTGATACAATTTAGGGAGTCTTGTTTTCAGATTAGCCTTGTTAAAATCCCCAGCTACAATGAATGCAGCCTCAGGATGTGTGGATTCCAGTTTGTAAAGAGTCAAATAAAGTTCGTTCAGAGCCATCAATGTGTCTGCTTGGGGGGGAATATATACGGCTGTGATTATAATCGAAGAGAATTCCCTTGGTAGATAATGCGGTCGACATTTGATTGTGAGGAATTCTAAATCAGGTGAACATAAGGACTTGAGTTCCTGTATATTGTTGTGGCCACACCACGTCTCGTTAGCCATAAGGCATACGCCCCCGCCCCTCTTCTTACCAGAGAGATGTTTGTTTCTGTCGGCGCGATGCGTGGAGAAACCAGCTGCTGCACCGACTCCGATAGCGTCTCTCTATCCATAGGCTTCATTAATGTCAGTCAGTCTTGAAGTTGATAGAACAACTATGATAGCTGAGCTATGAATATTAGTTCAGAACCTAACATTTTAGGGGCCATACACAGATTGGCTACATACTGTAGCTAGCTACACATCCATAGTCATACAGTTTTATCCTCCACTACACAATAAGCAAATAAATAGTTAGCTAGCTATGTTACTTCAGCTGCATTGCAAGGCAATTGTACATTCAATTGTGCAGTCAATGCTTTAGCTAGCTAGATTATTTACATCCACTGTTTCACAAGATGACAGCCTGGTTTGCTGGTTTTCTCAGGAGTCCCTAAAAGATTAAACAACACGAATTATAAATTAATTCTCCTAACACTAGCTAGCTGGCAAATGTTAGCTAGTCAGATAACTTGCTAAACAGCGATGTTCGTGAATTAACTTTGTGACGAAAAAATATGCACACTCTACATTAACTTCTTGGATATAGGGGGCGCTCTTTTAATTTATGGATAAAAAACGTTCCCGTTTTAAACAAGATATTTTCTCACGAAAAGATGCTCGACTATGCATATAAATTGACAGCTTTGGAAAGAAAATACTCTGACGTTTCCAAAATGGCAAAGATATTGTCTGTGAGTGCCACAGAACTAATGCTACAGGCGAAACCAAGATGAAATTTCATACAGGAAGTGCCCCAGATTTTGAATGCGCTGTGTTCCAATGTCTCCTTATATGGCTGTGTATGGGTCACGAATAAGCTTAGACTTTCTGTCGTTTCCCCAAGGTGTCGACAGCATTGTGACGTATTTGTAGGCAAATCATTGGAAGATTGACCTTAAGAGACTACATCTACCAGGTGGCCGCTTGGTGTCCTCCCGTTGCAATTATTGTGTAATCTCCAGCTGCGTGTATTTTTCGTTTGCTTCGAGGAGAAACACAGCTGCCACGAATGATTTATCATCGAATAGATATGTGAAAAACACCTTGAGGATTGATTCTAAACAACGTTTGCCATGTTTCTGTCGATATTATGGAGTTAATTTGGTAAAAAGTTCGGCGTTGTAGAGACTGCATTTTCAGATGTGTGTGGTCTAAGCCAAACGTGATGAACAAAACAGAGCGATTTCTCCTACACGAATAATCTTTTTGGGAAAAAATGAACATTTGCTATATAACTGAGTCTCCTCATTGAAAACATCCGAAGTTCTTCAAAGGTAAATGATTTTATTTGAATGCTTTTCTTGTTTTTGTGAAAATGTTGCCTGCTGAATGCTAGGCTTAATGCTATGCTAGCTATCAATACTCTTACACAAATTATTGTGTAGCTATGGTTGAAAAGCATATTTTGAAAATCTGAGATGACAGTGTTGTTAACAAAAGGCTAAGCTTGTGAGTGAATATATTTCTTTCATTTCATTTGCGATTTTCATGAATAGTTAACGTTGCGTTATGGTAATGAGCTTGAGGCTATAATTACGCTCCCGGATACGGGATTGCTCGACGCTAGAGGTTAACTAACATAATCCTCTCAATTGTCCATTTTTTGCTTGACTCAATATGCTATAACAACTTACATCTGGTTCCACCATAATGTTTTGTCAGCCATCTTCATTGGTCTGGAGCAATGAAGCCATGATGCTGGGTACCTCTAAGTCCTGCGGTGCAAGCTCGCAACTTTTAAAGGAGGAACCACTGAAGTAGGTTTGTGTCAAGGACTGGAATGCTGCTGGGGTTTTCATGCTGAACAGTTTCCTTTGTGTATCAAGAATGGTCCACCACCCAAAGGACTTCCAGCCAACTTCACATTAGAGTGGGCCAGCATCCCTGTGGAATGCGAGAGTTCATTCCTCTGACGAATTGAGGCTATTCTGAGGGCAAAAGGGGGGGTTCTTAATGCTTTGTACACTCAGTGTATACAGTTGTATTTCTCCATCGTTTATGTTTCATGTTTATGGGATAATTCAATCAATACATCTTTTTTTGTTTATTGGAATTTACCTATTTGTTAAGGAAAGCCCCTGAGCACCCTTTGTTTAATTGGCTTAGAAAAACGGCTCCCAGGCAAAGGAGATCATTGCTATTTCAGAGAGTTTCTGGGTTGTTGTTTAGTTCTCCGCAGAGCCAGATGGATTACCTGGTCAATGTACAAGGAAAGAGAAACCTACATTTTTTGTTTAAATGTATCACTTCAATATGTTAATGTTGCCTTAACTTTATTTTGACACTACAGTATATGGTCTTCCACACATACAGTAACGGAACTTGACATTCATTGATTTAAATTATTTAAAAAATATATATATATTTCTACAGTTTACATACTGTATCAGCTCTACTCCGAGCATGCACTGAATAAATGGCAAGTGTCTTCACTAACATTTTCAACCTGTCCCTGACTGAGTCTGTAATACCAACATGTTTCAAGCAGATTACCATAGTCCCTGTGCCCAAGAACACAAAGGTATCCTGCCTAAATCACCAACAAACTATCATGGTCTAAACACACCAAGGCAGTGGTGAAGAGGGCACGACAAAGCCTATTCCCCCTCAGGAGACTGAAAAGATTTGGCATGGGTCTTCAGATCCTCAGAATGTTCTACAGCTGCGCCATCGAGAGCATGGCACTGGTTGCGTCATTGCATGGTATGGCAACTGCTCGGCCTCCGGTCGCAAGGTATTACAGAGGGTAGTGCGTATGGCCCAGTACATCACTGGGGCAAAGCTTCCTGCCATCAAGGACCTCTATACCAGGAAGGCCCTAAAAATTGTCAGAGGAAGGCCCTAAAAATTTGTCAAAGACTGCAGCCACCTTAGTCATAGACTGTTCTCTCTGCTACCCTACGGCAAGCGGTACCGGAGCGCCAAGTCTAGGTCCAAAAAGCTTCTTAACAGCTTCTACCCCCAAGCCATAAGACTCCTGAACAGCTAATCAACTGGCTACCCACACTATTTGCATTGTTTCCGCCCCCCCCCCTTCTTTTACACTGCTGCTACTCTCTGTTTATTATCTATACATAGTCACTTTAACTCTATCTACATGTACGTATTACCTTTATTACCTCAACTAACCTGTGCCCTCGCATATTGACTATGTATCGGTACCCCCTGTATATAGCCTTGCTACTGTTATTTTACTGCTGCTCTTTAATTATTAGTTATTTTTATTTAAATGTTTAGCTTATCTATTTTTTACTTAACACTTTTTTTTCTTAAAACTGCATTGTTGGCTAAGAGCTTGTATAAGTAAGCATTTCTCTGTAAGGTCCACACCTGTTGTATTCGGGGCGTGTGACAAATACAATTTGATTTGATTTGCAGGGGAAAAAATGTGCACTGGGGCTTTAAAATATGTAGCTCGTAGTGGAAGAATGATAGAAGGTGATACTCGCAAATGGTGACTAGCTGGCGTGGGAGCACAGCGTGATTACTCAATCATGATTTATGACATTGTTTGGATGACTGACCCTTTGTGGGCTATCACAGGGATCAAACACACCTTATCTATGGTTTTCTCCGGGGAGGACGTTCCCACAAAACCCTGGAAGCACAGACACCATTGGAGGTGTGAAGACAGATTAAAACGTGAAATCGACTAAATTAATGTTACTGTGGGAATTTAATTGTCATGTTTGGATTGTTTCTAGAGTTCATAAAGAGCGTAGCGAATTAACATCTGCTAACAATGTATATGTGACAAATAAAATTTGATTTGTCTCCGAGGCACATACCCCAAACTATTTAATACAATTCCATATTGCATTCTGTCTCTGTTGTTCATCCACTTAATCCTGTATTTGATTGAACTAGCGAGCTGGCTAGATCTGGAACATTTGCAAAAATGTTAATTGATGTACTATACATTGTCCCTTTCAAATACAGAAATGAAATAAAATAAATTGTCATCATTTTGGGATCTACAGTGTGTGGCCAAAACCGTATTGCTCTTCTAACCAAAATAAATGGTTGACAGCCAATGAGCACAAACCTGAAGTATTCAAATAGCCACTTACCAGCATGTTGTCTGTTGCTGTTTCATTGTCCTGCTTTTATCCCCACCACCTTTCCACATCCATCAGCTGAAGGCTCTGTCTAACCTCTGCCAGGGAGCAGGATCTCATCTCATAGTAAAGAAAGAAAAGTCCATGACAGTGTGACTATGGCAAAGGCTGCTCCCAAATGCTTTATTCCTGCACCACAATGGACAATGTTTCTGCGTTTCGTCAGGATCTAATCTGACATTGTTTTACCTGCTGGTGCTTGGAAGACAAGCTCCAGGGAGATTTCAATAAAGCTTTTGAAATTCAAGGACTAGCTTTACTTTTCATTTGCATGATATGCGAAGGGTTTCATGTTTTTTTCAATAGGGGTTAAAACATAAAGGACTAAGCTAAATCATAAAACCCTACATTTACATGTTTTGAGTGCATACTGTCACTTCACCATTATTTTAACTTTTGAGTTGTCAAGTAACATTTCCTTTTGCAAACTTTTCACGCTTAGTAAATCTGTCCCTACTGGTTGAATTACTGTTTGACCAACAGCCAACCCTCCTGATCAGTTACAACAAACTTTTCACGCTTAGTAAATCTGTCCCTACTGGTTGAATTACTGTTTGACCAACAGCCAACCCTCCTGATCAGTTACAACTGTTTGTCCATTAGGGTAAATTGTATTAAGATTAATAGACGGGACACAAGAACATGTCGTTTTTAGATTCTGGTGAATGACTTCAGTGGACAGAGCTCTTCTGTAGTGTCAATTGGCTCATACATGTAGATGCCTGGCATGATGTATTCAAGTTCAAGGGCTAGATTCTATCAGATATGCGTGAGCTGACATTCACATAGATGTTGTTTTGCCGGTGTCGGAGGTGGAACTTCTCATGAGATTTGATGGATATAAAGTCTGGTGTGGTTTTGTTGCATACAATGGCAGTGTCCGCAAATCGTTTGTGGATTTGACAGCCACCAATAATGGATTCGACACATCTCCTTTGCATAGAGTTGATCAAGTTGTTGATTATGACATATGGAATGTTGTCCCACTCCTCTTCAATGGCTGTGAGAAGTTGCTGGATATTGGCGGGAACTGGAACACGCTATCGTACACGTCGATCCAGAGCATCCCAAACATGTTCAAAGGGTGACATATCTAGTGAGTATGCAGGCAATGGAAGAATTGGGACATCTTCAGCTTCTGGGAATTGTGTACAGATCCTTGCAACATGGGGCCATGCATTATCATGCTAAAACATGAGGTGATGGCGGCAGACAATTGGCCTCTTGATCTCGTTACGGTATCTCTGTGCATTCAAATTGCCATCGCTAAAATGCAATTGTGTTCGTTGTCCGTAGCTTATTCCTGCTCATACCATAACCCCACAGCCACCATGGGGCTGTGGGGTTATGGTATGTTCACAACGTTGACATCTGCAAACCACTCGCCCACACCACGCCATGCATGTGGTCTGCAGTTGTGAGGCCATACTGACAAATTGTCTAAAACAACGTTGGAGGTGGTTTAAGCTGTTTAATCAGCTTCTCGATATGGCATACCTGTCAGGTGGCTGGATTATCTTGGCAAAGGGGAAATGATTACTAACAGGGATGTTTACACATTTGTGCACAAAATCCAACAGAATTCTTGTTTGAGAAATTGAGCTTTGCTAAGAAGCTATTTTTGTTTATTTTTTACCATTTTATTTGAAAACATTTATAGTAAGGTACTTAATTGATTCCCAGAAATGATTTGATATTCAGATAAAAATGGCTGCATTCAAGTAAATTCCCTATAGGAACAGAAGCAATTTCTACATTGGGACATTGAGTACTCTACAGCCAGACACATTGGGCCATAATGCTAACCAGTGTCCAACACAGTCTCTAAATAAACAGCCGGTGCATTTCTGCTCTGCTTGCTTCGCGCTGTCCGTAAAATGTTCTTTATTCAAACCCTCTTTAGCAATATGTATAAATGTTGAGCAATTTGACTGAATATTTCACTATGGTCGGGATTATATACGATCAGCGGTAGATCCACCTTATTCGCCAGACAATTAAAGGTAATTTTCTATTGAGCCGACATAAGCAGCATTTACCGTGAATGCGGTCCCCGCAAACATGTAGACAATGCACTGCTGAAAAAGTGATCGAATTGAATCCCAGCCTAAGAGACAATATCCTTGTGTAGATGACTGGTATTGCTGTTACCGGCTCTGTGCTCCTCTGTGGTAGTTATTATTCTGAATGGTAGTTTACTAGAACATAGTCCAGCCTATTGTCTGTGTGGCTGATTCAACATCATTATCTGTATTCCAGGGGAATAATTACAGAATCGCAAATTGCTTCTAAAATACCTCCATTTCCTGTATTGTGAGCTTCCTGGCCCTGTATCGGAGAACAGCGAGGGAGCTGAACTGTTGTCGATATATTGACATTGAGTTTATTATCCTTTGGTCTGCACCTCATCAACCATTTGGGTGTGCGCATTAAGCTCCTACTCCATGGTAGACAGTTGCAAAGGGTCCATTGTGAATGAGAATTTGCAATCGAGGTAATTTACTCACACACCCAACCTGAAGGGGGAAATCAATAGGGACATAAATGTTGGAGATGTTAGAAATGTTCAACTCTTTACACAATTTTTTCTTTGCAAGATACTGTTAGAGGGTGATAAAGGGAACTGTAAAAGAGCCTGAAATCTACTGTGCCTCTTTCACCTGAGGGACAAGAAAGCAAGTCATCAAGCTTATAGCTGCTGTCATTTTGAAAACAAATGATAGGTTTTCTCCCCATAGTGTCAGGGAGGGAGTAAATTTTATGTGAACATTTTAAGGTTGCAAATGAACGAGCTTGGACAACTTTCTTTCCAAGGGATTTTTGCCCTTGAGTCCCGGGGGCATGGGGTGTCTGATATGCCAGATGCCGCCTCCTTCATACTTGACTGCAGGGCCCGAGGGAGGTTCGCTGGCTTCAGCTCGGAAGCAGACCCCCCTTGGGGGAATCCTTCTAAGCTGTCTCTGTGCTCCACACTGTAGTTTTTTTTGTTTTAGATGAATGCTCATCATTGAAAAATAGGACAAATCTATTGGGAATAAACAGACAGGGAAAAAATGCAATACATACATCAGTTATGATGATTGATGCTGATGATGAGTATGTCAAAAACACATTAACATTATATTATATCTAAATATAAGTCTCTGATGTCCGCAACAGTTTGACGAGATTGTCACAAACAGACTCTCAAGTCATGTTATTTGTTTGATCGACTGAAATACATTTGGTAAAACAACATCAAGATCAACAATGTAATAACTTAGAGCAAATGGATCTTCCTTTAAAAGTTTCAAGTTGCATTTATTCTTTACCATTCTCTCTAGGACCGTTTTGGCAGAAGTCTTTAAAAGTTTCAAGTTGCATTTATTCTTTACCATTCTCTCTAGGACCGTTTTGGCAGAAGTCTTTAAAAGTTTCAAGTTGCATTTATTCTTTACCATTCTCTCTAGGACCGTTTTGGCAGAAGTCTTTTAAAGTTTTTGCTCCAATCAGTTGAACTTTTACATTTGTAATGATACAAATTACATTAAGCAAAGAACATGTAGCTTATCTTAAATACCCGTTACAAGTGTACAGAAAGTCTAGTCAAATGTCAATCAAATTGACCTGAAATCGCCTGCTGCTGTGGGGAATTTAGCCATCGTCGCTTCAAGAGGGAGGATAGCTTCGTCAGATCAGGTGCTGTACAGGACGACTTTTTTGAGAAAAGCTGAGGACTTATGCCGTGCGCTTCTATTGCATGCAGGCATTTTCTGCCATGGATTACAGATAGGCATCGGCCTTAGAATGATTGTTTCAGGGAGTTTGCTAAGGTAGAGTAAGTAACATTGGGTTTCTATGCATTGCTGAATCATTCATTTGTCTTCCATCAACATTCATTGAGCTCCAACTCGCAACAACTCGCACCAACTACCAATTAGCTTGTCCAAAAGTGTCAGTGACTGAGGTTTAAGAGTTCCCCCTATACCCGGGGGTTATATTCTATTTCCAAATATTGTGATTGTTGTATTTGTGTGACTGATCATTTTTTATTGACTAATACATTGACGTCAAATTGCATTCAGTGTGTCCATTAATTCTTATTGCATGGGAGAACATTCTGCAAACAGTAATTTAAGCTTTTGTTATTATTTTTGATTTATTTGTATTAATCCGTTATTTTACCAGGTAAATTGACTGAGAACATGTTCTCATTTATAGCAACGACCTGGGGAATAGTTACAGGGGAGAGGAGGGGGATGAATGAGCCAATTGTAAACTGGGGATTATTAGGTGACCGTGATGGTTTTGAGGGCCAGATTGGGAATTTAGCCAGGACACAGGGGTTAACACCCCTACTCTTACGATAAGTGCCATGGGATCTTTAATGACCTCAGAGAGTCAGGACAACCGTAACGTCCCATTCGAATGACGGTACCCTACACAGGGCAGTGTCCTGGGGCATTGGGATGTGAGACACAGAGTAGGTGAATGGATGGCCTCCGCATGTGGGGTTCCCACCGTGAAGTATTTAGAAGGAGGTATAATGATGTGGGGGTGCTTTGCTGTTGACACTGTCAGTGATTTATTAAGAATTAAAGGCACACTTAACCATTATGGTTACCACAGCATTCTGCAGCGATACGCCATCCCATCTGGTATAATTTTTTTGTTTTTCATCATTTGTTTTTCAACAGGACAATGACCCAACACACCTCCAGTCTGTGTTAGGGCTATTTGACCAAGAAGGAGAGGGATGGAGTGCTGCATCAGATGACCTGGCCTCCAGAATCACCTGACCTCAACCCAATTGAGATGGTTTGGGATGAGTTGGACCGCAGAGTGAAGTAAAAGCAGCCAACAAGTGCTCAGCATATGTGGGAATTCATTCAAGACTGTTGGAAAAGGTGGCTATTTTGAAGAATCTAAAATATATTTTGATTTGTTTTTTTGGTTACTACATGATTCCATATGTGTTATTTCATAGTTTTGATGTCTTCACTATTATTCTATAATGTAGAAAATAGTAAAAATAAAGAAAAACCCTTGAATGAAAAAACAACAGCCTTGAAATCCAGCCAGAGCCTTATTGGTTTGTGCCCTGGCGTAAGCCTCCCCGACGGACACAAAATTGATAACTAGATGGATCTTGCGTAGCATATTTTCAATTAGTGTATTTTGAAAGTGAGTAATTTGCATGCGCCATGACAGCTAATGTTAGCATTACAAGCTTACAACCACTGACTGGCTGACTAGCTATCTGCGTCACCATTTTGTCCGCTTCTGTCATGTTTCCAAGTAGATCCTTAAAACAACAACCACTAGGCAACATTTGCCCGTTGCCTAAAGAGTTACCGATTGAGTTTAGTTCTTTGAAGTAAGTACCAATGTCTTTATTATTAAAACAAACAGGCTTTGGTTGTTGCCTTCATCAGGGGTTTCATTCAAGCATGAATTGCTGTATGTGCTGGATGCATCTATGCCTTTGTGAATGCCTGTGAATGCCTCTTGATGTAACGATCTCCTTCCCATCCTTACAGAGCAGTGGGCTAAAACAATTACGCTGTGGAGATGTACCCAAAGGTTAAATACTAGAGATACATCCAAATTCCTTCTCAAGTATTGATGATGAACTCAAATACCAGAGCCTTGCCCCCCCCCACACACACCTGCAGCCGCAGTGATACCACACCCTTCATATTAAAACTTCATAGAATGCCGCTAATGGTTTCCATGGCTACCTCAGCTGTAGCTTTCCCTACCCTGTTCAGCTCCTCCTTTGGTTTCCTCTCTTTGTATGTTATCAAAAAACATTGTCAAACAGAGGTCCCCACGAGAGTCCTCCCCTCTACTCAGCAGACTCTGTATCCTCAAATCACTCAGCTGTTTGCAAACCCAGCATGATCACCTTAGATATGCCACTATCGAGTTGGTGTCAGAATATCATATTAGTTTCCCTGGCTAGCACAAGATTTCTGCAGCTCTTTGTAAATTAATTTGGTGAGTTATTCTCATCCTCTGACAGAACTGAGGTAAAAGCTGTGCACTCTGATGGCATGATTATTAACTGCATCTTATTTGAATACTGCCTAGTGTTGGACGCACACACTCACACACACTCACACACAGGGATGCACGTAGACACACACACACACACACACACACACACACACACACACACACACACACACACACACACACACACACACACACACACACACACACACACACACACTCAGGCAGTCTCCCACACACACACGCACACACACTCACACACACAGGGATGCACGTAGACTCACACACAGGCAGTCTCCCACACACACACACTCACACACACAGTGATACACATAAACTCACACACAGGCAGTCTCCCTCACACACACTCACACACACAGGGATACACGTAGACTCACACACAGGCAGTCTCCCACACAGAGACACACACACTCACTCACAGAGACACACAAACTCACACATACACACACACACACACACACACACACACACACACTCACTCACACA
The DNA here is from genome assembly GCF_018296145.1 of Oncorhynchus tshawytscha. NCBI lineage: Eukaryota > Metazoa > Chordata > Actinopteri > Salmoniformes > Salmonidae > Oncorhynchus > Oncorhynchus tshawytscha. The sequence continues at coordinate 521,258 of NC_056454.1, read as the reverse complement.
CACAGGGATACACGTAGACTCACACACAATAATACCCATCATTAAACTCACTGCTTTCAATCTGTCTGACTGAATCGGTTTCTTTAAGCTACTGATTGATTTCTAAGGGCTAATCTTGGACATGATTCATAGTGGCTATTTGAAACACTCTGGTTTGATGAGTCTCACTTGTGGAGACAGTAAAAGTTTAATGATGTTTCAGCTTGGAGCCGCTGACTGACATATTTGGGAGTTGTACATAGGTACCTGTACATTGGGAGGTGGGGTAATGTAAAGTTAATGATAAAGCACGTTGTAGTTGTACAGTATAATAAGGTTGTTAGTCGTTCTGATAGTAAACTAGAGGATGTTGTTGTACATGTACATAGTAATGTATTGGTAGGAAAAGTAGTTGAAGTAGTAGTATAGATGCAGTATTATTAGTATAGTAATAGAAAACGAATTGGTCATTATAATCTGTAATCCAGCGATTAAAAATAGCAGTAGTTTTTAAAATTGTAGGTTATAGAATTCTGCATGACTGCAGGGTGTGTTGTGCCTATAGTAATCTGCATCAGTGGTTGGGACATTGAAAGCAGTGATGTAGCTACCTTCAGCCGTACAACCAGCATCTCTTATAGTGTTGATATTAATCATTGTTACAGTACATCCCTCGTAGTAAACCCTCATTCTAAATATCCATTGACCTTTTGGTTGAGACGAATTACCTCTGACCTGTGAAAGACCTTAAAGACAGCTGTTGCCCTCTTATAAGGAGACAAGTCACCTACTAGGATAGATCGACGGCTCATATGCCAGTAAGCCTCTATCAAGTTACTTAGTTTCTATACCAGCTGATTCAACAGCTGCAACTGAGCCACAAAGCCAGTATGCACTTTCCATTCCCACTAATATCCACCCTAACCTTCCTGCTGACCCCCAGCTTATACATTAGCCAATCAATATCTCTATGGGTTCCATTAGTCTGGTTACCCGATCACCTGGGCAGACTGGTCCCCTGTGCCCCAGCATGGTGTGGTTTACCCTGGCAGGAGCTACTGAGGGCTGGAGAGATAAGCCGCCTAAGTCAGGGTGGATGAGGGGGGGAAAGCCACCATAGGAGAGAGAGGCTGGTGTTAGAAATGGAGTGGCTGATTATTTAGTGGCAAGAAAAAGTATGTGAACTCTTTTGAATTACTTGGATTTCTGCATAAATTTTACACAACATTTTGTCACAACAATAGACAAACACAGTGTGCTTAAACTAATAACACACAAATTATTGTATTTCTCTTGAATACATAATTTAAACATTCACAGTGTAGGTTGTAAAAAGTGTGTGAACCCCTCGGCTAATGACTTCTCCAAAAGCTAATTGGAGTCAGGAGTCAACTAACCTGGAGTCGAATCAATGAGACGAGATTGGAGATTTTGGTTAGAGCTGCCCTGCCCCATAAAAAAAAACCTCATTAAATTTGAGTTTGCTATTCAAAAGAAGCATTGCCTGACTTGAACCATGCCTCGAACAAAAGATATCTCTGAAGACCTAAGATGAAGAATTGTTGCCTTGCATAAAGCTGGAAAGGGTTACAAAAGTATGTCTAAAAGTCAGTTCATGGTAAGACAAATTGTCTATAAATGGAGACATTTCTAAACTTGTTCTACTCTCCCTAGGAGTGGCCATCCTGCAAAGATGACTGCAAGAGCACAGCACAGAATGCTCAATGAGGTTCAGAAGAATCCTAGAGTGTCAGCTAAAGACTTACAGAAATCTCTGGAAGATGCTAACATTTCTGTTGACGAGTCTACAATACGTAAAACACTAAACAAGAATGGTGTTTACGGGAGACACCACGGAAGAAGCCACTGCTGTCCCAAAACAACATGGCTGCACGTCTGAAGTTCGCAAAAGAGCACCTGGACGTTCCACAGCTACTGGCAAAATATTCTGTGGACAGATGAAACTAAAGTTGTGTTGTTTGGAAGGAATACACAACACTGTGTGTGGAGAAAAAAAAGACAGCACACCAACATCAAAACCTCATCCCAACTAAAATGGTGGAGGGAGCATCATGGTTTTGGGCTGCTTTGCTGCCTCAGCGCCTGGACAGCTTGCTATCATTAATGGAAAAATGTGTCTGTCAATTGAAGCTCAACAGAAGTTAGGTGATGCAAAAGGTCAACACCCCAAAAGACAGAAGTAAATCAACAACAGAATGCCTTGAACAGAAGAAAACGTGCCTTCTGGAGTGGCAGTCAGTCCTGACTCAACCCATTGAGATGCTGTGGCATGACCTCAAGAGAGCGGTTCACAACAGACATCCCGAGAATATTGTAACTGAAACAGTTTTGTAAAGTGGAATGGTCCAAGGGTTCACATACTTTTTCCAAACTGCACTGTGAATGTTTAAAGACATGAAAAAGTATAATTGTTTGTGTGTTATTAGTTTAAGCAGACTGTGTGTGTCTGTTGTTGTGACTTAAATGAATATCAGATAACATTTTATGACCAATTTATGCAGAAATACAGGTAATTCTAAAGTGTTCACATACTTTTTTTCCGCCACTGTAGTTCTAAAGGGAGGCTAAAGGGAGGCTGGTGTAGACAGTAAATTCTAATCAAAATTGACTTAGAGCACATGATGCACAAACATTTCCTCCCTTTGGGACTTAAGGCTACAATGAGCTTCCTTCACTTTTCCAGACACCTCTGCGAGAGGTTGAACTTGGCCAGCTGAGAATTGCAGCAAGTGATTTTTGGATTCCCAGGTGTTTCCTTTAACCTTGTAGGGTCCATTTTAGGGATGTTTCTTTCAGATTGATCATTATCTAATGTATTTTGTCCTCCTGGCAGGACATGTTGGAAGAAAGCACCCAAAGCTTTTCCCAGCCTTGCATGTCTTTTGAATCCAAGTGGTCTTTGCTGATGATATTTTTGCATTGTGTAATGAAGGCATACTTTTATTTACGATCTAACATGTTTTTTGCCTGTCTGTTCTTGGAGAATAACATGTTTTTCACCTGTCTGTTCTTGGAGAATAACATGTTTTTCACCTGTCTGTTCTTGGAGAATAATATGTGTTTCACCTGTCTGTTCTTGGAGAATAACATGTTTTTCGCCTGTCTGTTCTTGGAGAATAACATGTGTTTCACCTGTCTGTTCTTGGAGAATAACATGTTTTTCGCCTGTCTGTTCTTGGAGAATAACATGTGTTTCACCTGTCTGTTCTTGGAGAATAACATGTTTTTCGCCTGTCTGTTCTTGGAGAATAACATGTTTTTCGCCTGTCTGTTCTTGGAGAATAACATGTTTTTCACCTGTCTGTTCTTGGAGAATAACATGTTTTTCACCTGTCTGTTCTTGGAGAATAACATGTTTTTCACCTGTCTGTTCTTGGAGAATAACATGTTTTTCACCTGTCTGTTCTTGGAGAATAACATGTTTTTCACCTGTCTGTTCTTGGAGAATAACATGTTTTTCGCCTGTCTGTTCTGGAGAATAACATGTTTTTCACCTGTCTGTTCTTGGAGAATAACATGTTTTTCACCTGTCTGTTCTGTCTGTTCTTGGAGAATAACATGTTTTTCGCCTGTCTGTTCTTGGAGAATAACATGTGTTTCACCTGTCTGTTCTTGGAGAATAACATGGAGAATAACATGTTTTTCGCCTGTCTGTTCTTGGAGAATAACATGTTTTTCGCCTGTCTGTTCTTGGAGAACAACATGTTTTTCGCCTGTCTGTTCTTGGAGAATAACATGTTTTTCGCCTGTCTGTTCTTGGAGAATAACATGTTTTTCGCCTGTCTGTTCTTGGAGAATAACATGTGTTTCACCTGTCTGTTCTTGGAGAATAACATGTTTTTCGCCTGTCTGTTCTTGGAGAATAACATGTTTTTCGCCTGTCTGTTCTTGGAGAATAACATGTTTTTCACCTGTCTGTTCTTGGAGAATAACATGTTTTTCATCTGTCTGTTTTTGGGGAATAGAGTCAAGGCAGGAGCATAGGTAATGCACATTTCTCAGTGAAGAGGTCCTCTACCAACAATCTGAAATGCCCAGAAGGCACCACTGCGTCCAACTTTAGGATGGTGTGAAGAATGTATGTACATAGATTTTGGATATGCAGATATCCCACTAATTATATGATTTTGAGTTCAGACATAAAAAAGTTTTTTTTTTAAATGACATGACGTGTATACTGTATGTCTTGATTACATAACTGTTGTTCCTTTTCATAATCATTTTACTGGAGAGCAGCCAAGTCATCAAGCTGCTAGGCTACTATACGTCTACCTTTATATCTGTGACTCACTTGAAGCGTTAATATGTTATATGTTAAAAGGGTGCAATTTAGGACGCACTGCAGCGGTTTTTGGTCCAGGATGCAACATTGTACTGAATATAAAAGCACCTAAGAATGTCAAAGTCATTTCATCTACGACTTACCTCTCCGCCGCTGTTAAATATTGGTTAACGGGCTTGAATATATGAATGATCAAACTGAAATGATGACTGTTCTTTGCCATATCTTATTACTTGCTAGCTACTCTGTTGACAGTTTGACAATAACTTGTTTGTTAATTGTTTACAAATAAATGAGTGAATGTGCCAGAAAGCACAGATGAGCATCACCACCAATCACCCTACGGCATTGCACACACACCAAATGACAAAAAAAAACAGATTTGGTCACTTGTAACTTGCTGTTTGGACAGTCAGTATAAACAAAACAGATTTGAGCATATTGCAGTGTGAAAATGGCTTTAGGGATTACTTTAGGTGAGTTTTCACTGATTACAGCAGGAATTACTCTCCCCTGTCAGAAAACCTACCACCACACATGGGTAAGGTGTCATTATTAGGACACCCTCAGTCCTGTTGAGATTGATGTTGTTCTATGGACACCTTACCTGGGGCCATATTATGAGGCTCAAAGGTTTCAGTGCGGAATGTTTAGTCTTTGTGAAGGAGGATGGATCAATCTGTTCTAGTTGACACATTATTCATGGAGCTATGGGTGTGTAGGAACACAACGTAATATGCATCGTAAGGAAAATATTAGCATGTTAATTTCATGTTTAAAAAAGGGTACATTGACTTACATTGGATTGTGGTTGGAAAATGACAAAGTTAGAGGATGGTGGTAAACACATAAACAAACCCAAAGAATGGATTGCACTCGGTCCTTGTCTATAGACTCATTTTAAGGTTACAAATATGTAATTTCGGTGAACTGTCTCTTTAATGCTGGAAACGACTGCCATCACAAGACAGCGGAATTTTTAAAAATGTTTTAACTGGACACGAGACTAATCAATGATGACTCAGGGTATAAATGGTACAGCAACCAATTTGTTCAAGTTTGATCAGTGCATTTCTGTCAGGGGGTAGACAGTCCCTGAATGGAGTTATGGAGACTGACAGCAAAGTCGGTGCGGAGCTGTGTCCTATCATGAAGCCAGGGTAGGGACAGAGTCTGTAGTGCCTCTGTATAGATGGAGTATCCTCCTTCGATGATGTGGAATACGCTCCAGGCCATCGTACTGGACCTGGGTTAGTGAGCTACATAATCAAGAGTGGGACGCATGTAGACAGCGTAAATGTTCACCAGGTCTTCTTGTAGCACATGGAACCTTTTAAGGTGAAAACATCTCTGTGAAAACAGTCAGGGTTTCCCAAACTCGGTCCTGGGGCCCTCCTTTTCAGGACTGAGTTTGGGACTGAGTCCAAATTACCATACTAGCAACATGCTTACCCCACTGAAAGTAATTTTGTACCATTACCTCTCAAATCTTAAGGATCGCACATGGAGTTCCTTGCCCTCAATCCGGAGAGGGCATGGGATTGGTCCATTTTTTGTGAAGGTCACTGATAGGACCTTGCACTTGGCAGGGTTCAGTGACATTCTGTTTGCCTGAACCCACGTGTAAAAGTTGTTGAGGGCCTGCTGTGGTGTGCTGATGTTTCCTGCTGTACATGTGTGAACCAGATTGAGTTATGATTCTGATGTAGGCCTAGAGTAGTCAGTGTAAATGCATGTATTGGTTTATATTAGGTTGTATTTGGATAACAAGAAATATTTCTAATAAAAATAGATGTGTGCTTTTTAACATTCTAATAAAAATAGAGGTGTGATTTGATGTATAAGATTTAGTCATAGGGTGGATATGTTAAGAGAGTTTTATGAATAATGACTAAATTATGTATACATTTAAATCAGAACCAAAACTAAACAGAATACTACTATGTTACTGTATGAATGTATGAATCTTATTATAATCATAATACTGAATGTAATGTGTGTAGTTTCATAAAGAATTAGAAGGACGTTCTGTTCCTTGTTAGAAACGAACGGAGCTATCGTCAGACTGGCTGGAATGCTGTGTTCCTTACAGGACATCATGTCTCTACCCAGGGAGGGGAGAGACCTTGGGCTTGTAGTAGATTGTTTAACAGGTGGTAGACAATGTGGGAAGGCTTGTGAACTATACTGCCATTGTATCTGAGAGGAGGAGAGACATTTGTGACGAAATAGGAGGTATATAAACTAATGTACATGATTTTATATGTAGTACTCTCGAGAATAAACGCTATTCATTGATTTTGAGACTGGTCTCTGTCCATTTTATGCAAATAAGTATCTAACAAATTCTTAGAATGGGCAGAGTGTTTTAATTGAATTGGTTGATGAACATATAGGAATGAAATTCCTTTAACATAATGACAATGGAAGCTAGAGCTGTTGTCAACATTTACAGTAATCTGGTGCTGTGGAATGTTCTCCCAGGTTTCCTCACAAGGAGATCTGAGAGGAGAGAGATGGTAGACAGAGACTCCCCTCTCAGATATACCCCTGCACAATACCCCCTAGCTATATCCCTGCAACACAAACGTGCTCTCTAGAGGTGCCCTGCCTTTCTCAGAAGAGGCAGAGAAAGAGGAGAGCTATTCCTCCAGGAGAGACAGACAGAGCCCAGGGAGAGCTGACAGACAGAGCCCAGCATCAAAGCAGGTTTGAGCTGACAAGTCCCACCACAGCACAGGAGACACACGAGCGTGCGCGCACACACACACACGTACTTAACACTGTCTTGGGATGGAGACACAGGTTCAGTCTATTTACAAATTTCCAATCAGATGCCACCATTTTTTAAATATTACCCATTTTAAAAAAGTGCACTCTCGTGTCTCCCATCACATCTGTGACTACGCTAACATCAATAAAACACTTCCATGATTTGATCACTGTCACCCTTTGTGTATGGATACGCTCTTTGATCGCTGGTGGTGATGTGCGGATGCGCCCTCTCATCCTAACCCTTTAAATGCAGTGTGGTACTTTCGAAAGCATGTCTCTGTTTTTCAGACATGCTCAGCCAGGCAATTTCTATACCAGATCTACACTGTAAAAAGCTCCCATTTCTTTTACACTAGCATTTGGTTTTTCCGCAGTGGAGATTTGTAATTACCTTTCTGTCTGTCTCTGACATTTGCAACATTCTAATTCGATCTCCAGCTGTCCTATGGTAACGATGATCGTGTCGGGACGAGACAGACAGACTGGCAACTTTTCTCAGCCAGTCAAAATCATGAATCAGCATAATTTTATGGATTTATACAATCAATGAGGTTCCTCCCTATTGTCACTGCAGCTGAATGATACATGTGATCAGGGAAGGTTGCGATCACCAGATCGAGGCTGAGGAGTGATGGAGAATACATGGAGAAGGTGATCACCAGATCGAGGCTGAGGAGTTATGGAGAATACATGGAGATGGTGATCACCAGATCGAGGCTGAGGAGTGATGGAGAATACATGGAGATGGTGATCACCAGATCGAGGCTGAGGAGTGATGGAGAATACATGGAGATGGTGATCACCAGATCGAGGCTGATTAGTGATGGAGAATACATGGAGACGGTGATCACCAGATCGAAGCTGAGGAGTGATGGAGAATACATGGAGATGGTGAACACCAGATCGAAGCTGAGGAGTGATGGAGAATACATGGAGATGGGGTCTCAATTGACACTCTATTCCTCATGAATGAAGTCCTACCAGAGTCATATTTGGTCCAAAAGTAGTAATAGCAGGAGATACTGTATATGTAACTAAGTCGCCTATGTAACTAAATGTATGCAGTCTATGCATACAGATCTGCTGATAGCGTGCAGTCAAGTTTATGTAACAAAAGGCGTTCTGCAAGGTTCTACTCTGGGCCCAGTACTTTTGACTATCTACGGTATTGGCTTGTCTGGGAAATTGTAAATTACACCTTTTATGTGGATGACACTGTTGTGTACTCAATGGCCTCTGTGAACCAGACTCTGTCTGACCTACAGACTGCATTTTAAATTGACCTTAAATTAGTTTGCCACATTCAATACTAAGTGCATGTTCTCTAGAGCCCACAAATGATTCCAAATATTTAAGAAGCCGTGAATAAAAATGGGCTACTTCTATAGGATTATGCCTCTCACTTAATAGAACACCTCTTACCCAAAACAGCACCATTCAAAAAGCTACAGTATATTTAGTGATTTAAAAGGGGTAATCTGTGATTGTTATATACCATTTGTTACTTTCAAATGAATGATACTGTATATCCCCATTGATTCTTGAAGAATATAACATATAAGCCTCATTAAGTTAGTTCAACAACTGTCTACTGACTAACCCCATCAGAACCCAAAATATAAGCTTGTTGGGGGGGGGGTTCTCAGACCTGCTGAATGAGACATGTCCCCCTTAATGCAACAAAGTGAACGTTTGGGGGAGTCTCTAAATAATGCTAATTTAACAATTATCCTATTTGTTTGTAATTCGATATTTAATGCTACAGTAGTAAATATTAAAATAAAAGTTTATTCCAAATGACATTAACCCACTCAAGCATGTTTTAAAGTAAAACAATGATAATAATCAAAAATATAATAATAATAATAATCAAAATCAAAAGTAACAGTCAATGCAGATGGTCGCCACACCAGTTAAGTACTGAAGTGCATCTTCTCATGAACTGCACCATATTTGCCAGTTCTTTCTGGGAGATGTTACCCCACTCTTCCACCAAGGCATCTGCAAGTTCCCGGACATTTTTGGGGGGGAATGGCCGTAGCCCTCACCCTCCGATCCAACAGGTCCCAGACGTGCTCAATGGGATTGAGATCCGGGCTCTTTGCTGGCCATGTCACGGTTTTCTTGACTTGAAGGAGAGGAGGACCAAAATGCAGCTTTACTTACTATTCATGTTTTTTAATAAGACAACTAAACATGAACATAATACAAAACAACAAACGTGGAAAACCGAACCAGCCCTATCTGGTGCAACAAACACAGAGACAGGAACAATCACCCACAAAACCCAACACCAAACAGGCTACCTAAATATGGTTCCCAATCAGAGACAATGACTAACCCCTGCCTCTGATTGAGAACCATATCAGGCCAAACACAGAAATAGACAAACTAGACATGTAACATACAGTGCCTTGCGAAAGTATTCGGCCCCCTTGAACTTTGCGACCTTTTGCCACATTTCAGGCTTCAAACATAAAGATATAAAACTGTATTTTTTTGTGAAGAATCAACAACAAGTGGGACACAATCATGAAGTGGAACGACATTTATTGGATATTTCAAACTTTTTTAACAAATCAAAAACTGAAAAATTGGGCGTGCAAAATTATTCAGCCCCTTTCCTTTCAGTGCAGCAAACTCTCTCCAGAAGTTCAGTGAGGATCTCTGAATGATCCAATGTTGACCTAAATGACTAATGATGATAAATACAATCCACCTGTGTGTAATCAAGTCTCCGTATAAATGCACCTGCACTGTGATAGTCTCAGAGGTCCGTTAAAAGCGCAGAGAGCATCATGAAGAACAAGGAACACACCAGGCAGGTCCAAGATACTGTTGTGAAGAAGTTTAAAGCCGGATACTTTCGCAAGGCACTGTAGAATGCCCGCTCAGATCACACCCTGACCAAACAAAACATAGAAACGTACAAAGCAAACTATGGTCAGGGTGTGACAGGCCATGGCAGAACACGGACATTCCGATCTTGTAGGAATTCACGCAAAGAACGAGCAGTATGGCTGATGGCATTGTCATGCTGGAGGGTCATGTCAGGATGAGTCTGCAGGAAGGCTACCACATGAGGGAGGAGGAGGTCTTCCCTGTAATGCACAGCATTGAGATTGCCTGCAATGACAAGCTCAGTCCGATGCTGCGGTGACACCACCCCAGACCGCGACGGACCCTCCACCTCCAAATCGATCCTGCTCCAGAGTACAGGCCTCGGTGTAACGCTCATTCATTCGACGATAAACACGAATCCGACCATCACCCCTGGATGAGACAAAACCACGACAGTGAAGAGCACTTTTTGACAGTCCTGTCTGGTCCAGTGACGGTGGGTTTGTGCCCATAGGCGATGTTGTTCCCGGTGATGTCTGATGAGGACCTGCATTACAACAGGGCTACAAGCCTTCAGTCCAGCCTCTCTCAGCCTATTGCGGACAGTCTGAGCACTGACGGAAGGATTGTGAGTTCCTGGTGTAACTTGGGAAGTTGTTGCCGTCCTGTACCTGTCCCGCAGGTGTGATGTTCGGATGTACCGATCCTGTGCAGGTGTTGTTACATGTACCGATCCTGTGCAGGTGCTGTTACATGTGGTCTGCCACCGCGAGGGCGATCAGTTGTCCATCCTGTCTCCCTGTAGCACTGTGTTAGTAGATTCACAGTACAGACATTGCAAAAAAAATTCCCTGGCCACATCTGCAGTCATCATGCCTCCTTGCAGCATGCCTAAGGCATGTTCACGCAGATGAGAAGTCAGTAGAAAGGCCTTTTTAGTGTCCTAAGTTTTCACAACTGTGACCTTAATTGCCTACAGTCTGTAAGCTGTTAGTGTCTTAACGACCATTCCACAGGTGCATGTTCATTAATTGTTCATGGTTCATTGAACAAGCATGGGAAACAGTGTTTAAAACCTGTTGAGTGTACGGGGCAGTATTTTCATGTTTGGATGAAAAACATACCCAAATGAAACTGCCTATTTCTCAGGCCCAGAAGCTAGAATATGAATTCAAGTGTCATTAGTATAATTGTCAGATTAGGATAGAAAACACACTAAAGTTTCCAAAACTGTCAAAATATTGTCTGTGAGTATAACAGAACTGATATTGCAGGTGAAAACCTGAGGAAAATCCAACTAGGAAGTGCCTCTTATTTTGAAACCTCCCCGTTCCATTGCATGCCTTCCCTCCATTTAAAGGGATATCAACCAGATTCATTTCCCTATGGCTTCCACATGGTGTGAACAGTCTTTATACATAGTTTCAGCCTTTTTTTCTAGAAAATGAGCGAGAACGTGTCAGTGGATGGCTGGGTGCCAGTAGAGTTTTGAATGCGCCAACAGCTTGGAGCAGGCATTTTCTCTCTCTCTCCTATTGAAAAAGCTATGGTCCGGTTGAAAAATGATAAATTATTTATTGTAAAAACAACCTGAGGATTGATTATAAAACGTTTGACATGTTTCTACGAACTTTACGGATACTATTTGTAATTTTTGTCTGCCCCGTCGTGACCGCTCGAGCCTGTGGATTACTGAACGTAACGCGCCAACCAAATGGAGGTATTTTGGATATAAAAATAATCTTTATGGAACATTTATTGTGTAACTGGGAGTCTCGTGAGTGCAATCATCCAAAGATCATCAAAGATAAGCGATTCATTTTATTGCTTTTCTGACTTTTGTGACCAATCTACTTTGCTGCTAGCTGTTTGTAATGTTTTGTCTGCTGAGAGAGATGTCCTTACATAAACGCTTGGTTTGCTTTAGCTGTAAAATTCAATATTTTTTGTAATTTAGTTTGAATTTGGCGCTCTGCAATGATCCCGCTAACGGGATGGGTACGCCAAAAAGTTAAATCCTTTACAATGAAGATGAGTGAATTATTTGGATTTTTATGAATTATCTTTGAAAAACAAGGTCCTGAAAAAGGGACTTTATTGTTGTTGCTGATACATACATAGTAGTATAACAGAACAGTTGTCTGTGATCACAGATATCAGTACTCTCACTGGTTCATTGTTTTACATCCCAAAGGACACCCTATTCCTTTTATACACTGAACAAAAATATAAATGCAACATGTAATATTGTTGGTCCCATGTTTCATGAGCTAAAATAAAAAAATCTCAGAAATGTTCCATACTCACAAAAAGCATATTTCTCTCAAAATGTTTTGCACAAATGTGTTTACATCCCTGTTAATGAGCATTTCTCCTTTGCCAAGATAATCCATCCAGCTGACAGGTGTGCCATATCAAGAAGCTGATTAAACATGTTTTTTTGTGTGTTTTTTTTTTTACAAATATGTGCCTTGTGCTGGGGATAATAAAAGGCCACATTAAAATGTGCATTTGTCACACAACACAATGCCACAGATGTCTCAAGTTGAGTGTGTGTGCAACTGCATGCAGGAATGTCCACCGAGAGCTTTTTGCCAGTAAGTCCAAGTGCCTTTGCCAATTTGGCAGTACGTCCAAATGGCCTCACAACCACGTGTAACCACGCCAGCCCAGGACCTCCACATCAGTCTTCTTCAACTGCTGGATCGTCTGAGTGGGTGTGGGGTGGTGCTGAGGAGTATTTATGTCTGAGTTTCTCCCCACAAGGGCTTTATACCAATCTAATTGGCTGGGCCTGGCTCTCCAGTAGGTGGGCCTATGCCCTCCAAGGCCCACCCATAGCTGCACCCCTGCCCAGTCATGAAACCCATAGGCCTACTTTATTTCAATTGACTGATTTCCTTATGAAGTAAAATCTTGTAGGTGTGGTAGAGACGTTAAGGCAGGGGTGTCAAACTCATTCCACAGAGGGCCGAGCGTCTGCAGGTTTTTCCCCCTTCAATTAGGTGAGGGGAGTTTATTAGTGACATTAAATCAGCAATTAAGTACAAAAGGGTGGAGTGAAAACCCAGACACCCAGCCCTCCGTTGAATTCTACAGAGAATACGCAAAGAGGGCTGACAGTGTGGTGCAATGTAATTTTTGACCCAAAAGGGATGGCTCCTTGGAAAGGAAGTCCCGCCCGTGTTTCTAGTATCCATGGTTGTTTAAACAAAGAGATGGACATTCTGCTACTTCACTTCTACTACTTGCACGCTTCCTTTGTGCTTTTATTTCTAGATTTGTTATGCGCAATTATGCCTGTCTGTCCAGTTTTTAGGAGTGTCTGTGCCATCATAGATTAGCAAGTCTAGTTCAATCATCTGAAAATAGACACTGGTGTGTTTGCTAATTAGATTGAAATCAGTTAAATTGAGTAAACATTTTAACTCAAAAAGGAGCCCATAGAGATGGTTTAAGAGTGCTTGCAATCTGCTATTCCCTGAGGGCCCATCGACAGGTGGTTCATCACCTCCAGGCCGTTCTGACCAACAATCAATGCACCTTCCAAGCCCACCCTTGCCCTCTACCCTGCAACTCCATCAACCTCCGCCCCATCTCCCTGACCAGGCTCAAATGGCCAGAAGAGGAAGACTGGAGGATCCTTTGGACACTGATATTACACAGCAGGTGGATGACTTAAAGAAACAGCAGTGTCTAGTAAAGGTCATCTATGACATCATGGTACCGTGGATAGGATCTATTCATGATACGGATTAACACCAGTAACCGGGATCCTGGGACCACTAAACATTTTCCCAAAAAATGTAATTTCCCCAGGTCGTGTCATCACAACATTTTCACCCCAATGTCACACCAATGCAATTCAATGAAGTAAATTTTTTATTTCACCTTTATTGAACCAGGTAGAGCAGTTGAGAACATGTTTTAAACAAACGTACAGTCTAACACAATAGAAACATCTACGTAGATGACCTGGAGCCAGTGGGTTTGGCGACGAATATGCAGTGTAAAGGTCAAATCAAGACATGAATGAGCATCGCTTTGCGTAGATGCGATAAAAAATAAGCATCTAAAGGCTTGTGTGAGATGAGACTTAAGTAAATAGACAGAATTCCTGAGATAAAATCCCTTTGGATAGTGTAATAGAGTTCACCCTGATACAAGTTACCACAGAGATCATCCATATAGATAGCTTCAGAGTTTTCCTCAGTGAAGATTCATATAGACTGAACAAAAAATGCAACATGTAAAGTGTTGGTTCCATGTACTGAAATAAAAGTTCCCAGAAATGTTCCATACACACAACATTTTCCATTTCTCTCAAATGTTGTGCACAAATGTGTTTACATCCCTGGTAGTCAGCATTTCTCATTTGCTAGGATAATCCATCCACCTGACAAGTGTGGCATATCAAGAAGTTAATTAAACAGCATGATCCTGACACAGGTGCACCTTGTGCTGGGGACAATAAAGGCCACTAAAATGTGCTGTTTTGGCACAACACAATGCCACAGATGTCTCAAGTTGAGGGTGTGTGTAATTGGCATGCTGACTGCAGGAATGTCCACCAGAGCTGTTGCCAGATAGAGAAATTAACATTAAACTACCATAAGCCGACAACACTGTTTTAGAGAATTTGGCAGTATGTCCAACCGGCCTCAACTGCAGACCATGTGTAACCACGGCTAGCCCAGGACCTCCACATCTGGCTTCTTTACCTGCGGGATCATCTGAGACCAGCCACCTGATAGCTAATAAAACTGTGGGTTCGCACAACCAAAGAAAGTCTGGACAAACTGTCAGGAAGCGCTCAAGGAAGCGCATCTGCGTGCTCATCCTCACCAGGGTCTTTACCTGACTGCAGTGTGGCATCGTAACTGACTTCAGTGGACAAATACTCACCCTTGATGGCCACTGGCCCACTGGAGAAGTGTGCTCTTCATGGATTAATCCCAATTTCAACTGTACCGGGCAGATAGTGTGTATGGCATCGTGTGGGCGAGCGGTTTGCTGATGTCAATGTTGTGAACAGAGTGCACCATGATTGCGGTGAGTTTATGGTATGGACAGGCATAAGCTACGGCTAACAAACACAATTGCATTATCACGATGGCAATTTGAATGCACAGAGATACCTGTGATGAGATCCTGAGGCTCAATGTCATGCCATTCAACCACCGCCATCACGTTTCAGCATGATAATGCATGGCCCCATGTCGCAAGGATCTGTTTACAATTCCTGGAAGCTGTAATGTTCAAGTGACCAACAGACGCATATCTGTTAACGTCATTTAATTATTTCCAATATGTTTTCATTAATTGAATTCACATAGTCTATTTTATGAGAATTTGTAAGATTCTTGTTTGCATAAAATAGACGGAGACCAGTCTTATCAATAATAGATAACAGTATTTATTCTCGGAGCGCGCTACCATGTTACCACGAACAACAGTTTGTATACAAAATATGACATCATTGGTGAATGAATCTCCTCCTCCCGACCAAGACAGAGCAACTACAAAAGTTCATTCTGACCCACTAGCACACACACAGTACACACAACATAACTGAATTAACTCTTGACCCCTCACCATTATCGATCACCACTTAGCTGACAGTTCTAGTTAACAGAAAACCTAGGAATGCACTCATTGCCTCATCTAAAACACCCCAGAGCTAAGTTTCGTCGGTTCAACCATAGGTTAACGACCCTATCTGCTTACTTAACCCAGAACCCATTCCTCCCCAGACTAGTTGGAATGGTGTTCATTATGTTTAATTACTCCTTGTTCATGCCACATAATCCCCCTTCTTTATGAACTAACATTATTAATCAGATATTGTAAAACAGGGTATAGTTTACACAGTTCTATTTAACATGGGGATATTGTTTAGTCATTTACTCATAAAATTCCTAACAATATCTGTATTTCCAGTCATGTGAAATCCATTGATTAGGGCCTAATGAATTCGGGTGGGTAGGCCTATGCTCCCCTGACCAGTCGTAAAATCCATAGGCCTAATTTATTTATTTCAATTGACTGATTTCCTTATATGAACTCTACCTCAGTAAAATCTTTGAAATTATACAGTATCCAGAGGACTGGGTGATACAATAATAGAGATACATTTTGGCCCCTCGGAGAGGGAATGGCCGACTCGTACTTAGGTATAGTCCTTTGTGCTTTCCTTGTGTTCCTGGACCATTTTCCAATGCAGCTCCAGGTGACAGAGCCTACACAGTCCACCAGCATCCTGTCAAAAGGTTTGTCAAAAGCAGGAATAGGCTGAACACGTGCAACCGGTACAGTTTGGTTTACCTGTCCGTTGGCAAGCGTCACAAGATTTACAGTAAACCAACATCCTGTTTCAGACCAGAAGAAGTTACGCCACATACGGTCATATGTCTTTCTGACGCCATACTACCTACCGTCGCGAGGTAACCTCAGTGCAACTGGAACATCACGGAGATGCACTGGGCCAATCGTCTTGCCAAGAAATGGCGTGTCAAAGTAGTCAACACAAACTTAATCAAGCGCCTCCGGACATACAGTATCTCAACAAAAAGAGTGGCTAGCTGTGCCATTAGAGATTCTGGGCTCGAGTCAAGGCTCTGTCGCAGCCGGGAGACCTTTATGTAGAATCTCAAGGAGGATTTCCCACAAATGCAGCCAAATTAGAGTTCATCTTTAAGAAAAATTCACTGCTTCAGAGTAATTTTAGCATCTACAGAAAAAATCTGGGGCACAAGATCCCAGACAAGACCTCAATTTG
Organism: Oncorhynchus tshawytscha; assembly: GCF_018296145.1. Taxonomy (NCBI): domain Eukaryota; kingdom Metazoa; phylum Chordata; class Actinopteri; order Salmoniformes; family Salmonidae; genus Oncorhynchus; species Oncorhynchus tshawytscha. The sequence goes on along the minus strand of NC_056454.1, from coordinate 504,582 downwards.
TTTTTACACTCCCCAATAACAAACCCCAAATCATCTATCAACAGAAAAATGGTAACTAGCAAATGAGTCACTAACAACCAAAACAAAACAGGTGGGGTTTTAAAATGGGTTGTCAAAAGCATCTATGGGGGTGCTGGCCAAACAAACTTGAGTTACTAACACCCACTAGATGTACATGATATCAGACAAACTAAAGGAAAAGAAAACACCCACCAACTTTTTAGGGCATAAAAACAAAATTTAAAAAACTTTCTTTAAGAACTTAATTAGGACATGCTAAATAGCCATGCAGCTCTTCCAACATCTCTCACACCCCTTATTTCTTTGACACTGCAGCTCTTAAATATCACCTGTGCCAGCACAGGTGAAACTAATGAGGCGACAGGTGCAACACATCCTAACCAACGAGGATGATTCCAATCAGTGCACGTCCATACTACTCATAGAGAGATATAGAGGACTCATCTTTGTATCTGTGCCATTATAGCATCTTTGACAGCATGGGCAGCGCCATTGAGGCTATCTCCATTTTAAAAGTAGTCAATTTTGTTCTTCACGATTGGCTGATCCTTTCTGGACACGATGCCAACAGGGTCACCAGGAGGGATCAGCCAATAAAGTTTGAAGTCCCACCCAGTTGATTACATTAAAATGGGTAAAACCCCCAATGGCACTAGAGGCCTCTATCATTCTCTATGGCTCAACTCAATTTCTCCTTTCACTCCCTCATGGCAGATCCTCTCTCTCTCCTCTCTCTCTCCTCTCTCTCTCTCCTCTTCTGTCTGCAGCTGGAGCCTTTGATTACTTACACTTGAAATGATAATGACATCATAAAAGAGCCCAGCTGCTCCATTTTGCACCGAGACATCATACACAGCCCGATGTGTGTTGAAAACAGAAGAACGAAAGGGATTCTAACATCTCCTAAACATGTACATGTGGAGTGGCTGTGGAGCATGTAAAGTTTAATGCATGAGTTGAATCAGCTGTGGGGTTGTTCCCACTAATGAAAGATGATCCATTCTCAGTGTTGGATACTGAGCCTATCAGTCAGAAACAGACTGGCCATAGGGCATGCCAAAAAAAAAAAATGCCAAAAAGACTGGTCCATCCCAGGCCGGGATGGACCTGGGATGGACCATTGATCTTGTAGACAATGCAGCTTGTAGCGGCAAAGTTGATCGCATTCAAGGTAAACACAGCAGATGTCGGCTCAATTTGAAATGACCTTTAAATGTCAAGTGTACTTTAAAACGTTTTCGGATTGAAGCCAGGCCTTAAACCAAGCCGGCCTTTCTAAAAATATTAATCTGATATTTGCAAATGAAGGAGCATCGTGTGGATTAGGCATCCACAACACCAAAATCTGTTAATATTCATATCAGAGTGGGATCATGTCTTTATCCATCTGAACTAAATTAAATAACAGAACAGATTCCTCTGACTTTGCGCGCAAATAGCTCTTCAATCGGTGATGTCACTCGCTCTGAGACCTTGAAGTAGTTGTTTCCCTTGCTCTGCAAGAGCTGCGGCTTTTGTGAAGCGATAGGTAACGATGCTTCGTGGGAGGCAGTTCATGTGTGCAGAGGGTCTCTGGTTCGAACCCAGGGAGGAGTGAGGAGAGGGACGGAAGCAACACTGTGTTACATGTGCACTTAGTGAAAATGAAAATAAGTACAATAATAATCTGGAAACCCATTGCACTTATAGCCGATAATAACCCACTGCTTTGATAATGTGGTTTTCACTCTAGGTCTCAGAGCTTTTTCCGTGGCATGGGGCAACCCAATGGGCACAGACGTCAGTTCGACATCTAGTTTTCATTTATATTTGATTGAGTTGTCAACTAACATGAATCTAAGGGAATCAACAAAAATCTGAACCATATCATTCGATTTGGGTTGTTTAGTGGAAGAAAGCCAACAATTAAAAATTCATGTCATCCGGTGGAAAATCATAGTATATTTTTGTTGAAATTATGTGGAAACAGCTTTCAAATCAAATCACATTTTATTGGTCACATACACATGGTTAGCAGATGTTATGCGAGTGTAGTGAAATGCTTGTGCTTCTAGTTCCAACAGTGCAGTAATATCTAACAATTCCACAACAACTACCTAACATACAAATCTAAGTCAAGGAATGGAATAAGAATATGTACTTATAAGATGCAATAGATGGTATAGAATACAGTATATACACTACCATTCCAAAATTTGGGGTCACTTAGAAATGTCCTTGTTTTTGAAAGAAAAAGCACATTTTTGTCCATTAAAATAACATCAAATTGATCAAATGTATACAGTGTAGGCATTGTTAATGTTGCAAATGACTATTGTAGCTGAAAACGGCAGATGTTTTATGGAATATCTACATAGGCGTACAGAGGTCCATTATCAGAAACCATCACTCCTGTGTTCCAATGGCATGTTGTGTTAGCTAATCCAAGTTGATCATTTTAAAAGGATAATTGATCATTAGAAAACCCTTTTGCAATTATGTTAACACAGCTGAAAACTGTTGTTCTGATTAAAGAAGCAATAATATTGTCCTTCTTTAGACTAGTTGAGTATCTGCAGCATCGGCATTTGTGGGTTGGATTACAGGCTTAAAATGTCCAGAGACAAAGAACTTTCTTCTGAAACTCATCAGTCTATTTTTGTTCTGAAAAACTAAGGCTATTCCATGCAATAACTTGCCAAGAAACTGAAGATCACTCTCAACATCAACAGTGAAAAGGCGACTCCGGGATGCTGGCCTTCTAGGCAGAGTTCCTCTGTCCAGTGTTTGTCTTCTTTTGCCCATCTAAATCTTTTCTTTTTATTGGCCAGTCTGAAATATGGCTTTTTCTTTGCAACTCTGCCTAGAAGGCCAGCATCCCGGAGTCGCCTCTTCACTGTTGACGTTGAGACTGGTGTTTTGCGGGTACTATTTAATGAAGCTGCCAGTTGAGGACTTGTGAGGCGTCTGTTTCTCAAACTAGACACTCTTATGTAGGTGTGGCAGCGTAGCCTAGTGGTTAGAGCGTTGGACTAATAATCAAAAGGCTGCAAATTAAAATCCCCGAGCTGACAAGGTACAAATCTGTCGTTCTGCCCCTGAACAAGGCAGTTAACCCACTGTTCCTAGGCCGTCATTGAAAATAAGAATTTGTTCTTAACTGACTTGCCTAGTTAAATAAAGGTAAAAAATGTACTTGTCCTCTGGCTCAGTTGTGCACCAGGGCCTCCCACTCCTCTTTCTATTCTGGTTAGAGACAGTTTGCGCTGTTCTGTGAAGGGAGTAGTACACAGCGTTGTACAAGATTTTCAGTTTCTTGGCAATTTCTCACATGGAATAGCTTTCATTTCTCAGAACAAGAATAGACTGGCGAGTTTCAGAAGAAAGTCCTTTGTTTCTGGCCATTTTGAGCCTGTAATCAAACCCACAAATGTTGATGCTCCAGATACTCAACTAACATAATTGCAAAATAGTTTTTCTAATGATCAATTAGCATTTTAAAATGATAAATTTGAATTTGCTAACACAACGTGTCATTGGAACACAGGAGTGATGGTTGATGATAATGGGCCTCTGTACACCCATGTAGATATTCCATTAAAAATCTGCCATTTCCAGCTACAATAGTCATTTACAACATTAACAGTGCCTACACTGTATTTCTGATCAATTTGATGTTATTTTAATGGACAACAAATGTGCTTTTCTTTGAAAAACAAGGGCATTTCTAAGTGACCCCAAACTTTTCAACGATAGCGTACATATGAGATGAGTAAAGCAAGATATGTAAACATTATTAAAGTGGCATTATTTAAAGTGATTAGCAATACATTTATTAACGTAGCCAATGATTTTGAGTCTCTGTGTAGGCGGCGGCCTCTCTGTGCCAGTGATGGCTGTTTAACAGTCTGATGGCCTTGAGATAGAAGCTGTTTTTCAGTTTCTCTGTCCAAGCTTTGATGCACCTGCACTGACCTTTGCCTTCTGGATGGTAACGGGGGGAGCAGGCAGTGCCTTGGGTGGTTGTTGTTCTTGTTGATCTTTTTCGCCTTCCTGTGACATCCGGTGGTGTAGGTCAACCAGTCTGTTCCCAGTGCAGAACTCACCCTTGTCACCAACATGATGAGAGAACATGAGTATGATTGGTGTTATAGGCTCTTATTATGGCTCTCCACAAAATGTAAAAGTAATGTATGTGATGTACAAAGTTTGACAACTCTGCAATCGGACAGTAAAGAGATGTGATTCGGCAATGATTGATGCTGTTCAATGTGAAACGTTCTTTTTCACATGTGTATTCAGCGAAGGAACTTAAATGAATTGAAGGGAGTCATCTATACAGAATATTTGTATAGAAGAGAATCTTCTGATCATTCAAGAACATCTTTCGATGAAGAGATCATTTCTATGAAGTGACACACAAGTTCCCAACTTGACGCATCACACATGGCAGTCTCTCGCAGAGCAGCAACCCTTGAGCGGTTTTGGGGTTATGTACCTTGATCAATGGCAGTAGGTGTCACCTGGAATGCTGATGCTCACTCCCACCAGATTTCTCTCGACAGCCCTGTATTAGAACCTGCAACCCTCTAGGGGTAATGGCCCCTCTCTCTAGAAATGGAAACCACTTATGGTTAGGAAAGATCCAGCACAGTGTCTTCAGTCAGTGGTAAACTTAGCGTAGACAATATGGTAGAATTGCAGAAGACTTTATTTCAGTATCTGAACAAGTTAACAAATATGCAACGCAACAAAACAAATGCATATTTTTGGGCAATCAGACTACTGTGGAATGAAGTAGAAAATACATTATTTGATAAAGCAAGCCTCTAATGAATGAATTACCCTGACTAAAATGCTGTAAAATAATAGAATAATGTTCTGCCATGTCTATACGCTGTTGTATTAACTTTATGGATCACAAAGTGGAGTCTGATGGGGGTTAATTTAACATTGTCATGCAAATTGAGACAGGGAGGAATGCTTTGATTGCCTAGTCTCGCACAGATAAATAACACAATTTCATTACAACACCATTATTACTACAGGAATTTGCATTTGTCAGCTCGGCAGAGATGTGGTCTTTGTAGGCTAATAATGCAAGTTATTTCAGGTCAATATAGGCTCTGTAGAAGTTCTAGTACACAAAATAAAGTAGAAATACATGTATGTCTATTACTCTTGGACATTCAAAATCATCTCTTACATAAATCAACTCTATTTATTTTTTTAACAAGACTGGATTCAGAAAACAACACTGAAGGTTACCAGTCAGAGGCAGGGAACCATGGTGACCGGTCTATGAAATAACTGAAAGGTGGCATGTATACACTGAGTGTATAAAACATTATGAACACCTGTTTTTCCATGACATAGACTGACCAGGTGAATCCAGGTGAAAGTTATGGTCCCTTATTGGTGTCACTAAGTCCACTTCTAATCAGTGAAGGGGAGGATACAGGTTAAAGAAGGATTTTTAAACATTGAGACAGTTGAGACGTGGATTGTGTATGTGTGCCATTCAGAGGGTGAATGGGCAAGACAAAATATTCAAGTTCCTTTGAATGGGGTATGGTAGTAGGTGCCAGGTGCACCGGTTTGTGTCAAGACCTGCAACACTGCTGGGTGGAGAATGCTCAACAGTTTCCCGTGTGAATCAAGTGCATGCGTATGTTTACATATTCCTATTGGTTGGTTGAATTTACATATCAATAAGGTGTTATGCCATTGGTCATGCTTGCAGATAGGAGATTGTGAACGTCAATTCTTCCTAGTCTGATATTGCTATACAAGCAGTAGGTCACGTTCTGAAATACTCTGGGTTCACTATGTACATTTGTAGATAGATAGATAGATAGATAGATAGATAGATAGATAGATAGATAGATAGATAGATAGATAGATAGATAGATAGATAGATAGATAGATAGATAGATAGATAGATAGATAGATAGATAGATAGATAGATAGATAGATAGATAGATAGATAGATAGATAGATAGATAGATAGATAGATAGATAGATAGATAGATAGATAGATAGATAGATAGATAGATAGATAGATAGATAGATAGACTGAGTATACCAAACATTAGGAACACCTTCCTAATATTGAGTTGCACCCACCCTTTTTCCCTCAGAACAGCCTCAATTCGTCAGGACATGGACTCTACAAGGTGTTGAAAGCGTTCCACAGGGATGCTGGCCCATGTTGACTCCAATACTTCCCACAGTTGTGTCAAGTTGACTGTATGTTTTGTTTATTCCATGTGTAACTCTGTGTTGTTGTATGTGTCGAATTGCTACGCTTTTTCTTGGCCAGGTCGCAGTTTCAAATGAGAACTTGTTCTCAACTAGCCTACCTGGTTAAATAAAGGTGAAATAAAAAATAAAATAAAAAAGTTGGCTGGATGTACTTTGGATTGTGGACCATTCTTGATACACACGAGAAACTATTGAGCATGAAAAACCAGCAGCGTTGCAGTTATTGACGCCTGGAACCTACTACCATACCCCGTTCAAAGGCAAATACATCCTTTGTCTTGCCCATTCACCCTCAATGGCACACATACACAATCCATGTCTCAATTGTCTCAAGGCTTAAAAATCCTCCTTTAATCGGTCTTCTCCCCTTCATCTACACTGATTGAAGTTGATTTAACAAGTGACATCAATAAGGGATCATAGCTTTCACCTGGATTCACCTGGTCAGTCTATGTCATGGAAAGAGCAGGTATCCTTAATGTTTTGTATAATTTGTGTATATATATGCGTGTGTGTGTGTTACCTGTTAGATATTGAGGGCTTCCTGGGGTGTGCTTTTGTATGTCATTGCTGTAAGAGCAAGTTAGCTAGCATGCCATATTTGTAATGGTCGCATTAGCTCCCTGCTAATTCACAGTTATTTCCATGCTAAAAGACAAATCACTAATCTACAGCAATCAACATATTGTTGTCCGGCACATCTAATGTGCTCCTTTGTGTCTATCTTCAGAATAAACACCAATCTGGGATCGCTGGCTGGACAGTCCTTTCTTTACAAACACAACTCAAGAGATTTATCAAATATGACCCGTCTTCTTGTCTTCATGGGACATCTGTTACATGTGCGTGTGTGTAAAATGTCATTCAATGAATTCATTCAATAGCCATCTCCACAAGGAAAATTAACATATGATAACATCCGGAATTCTAGGTTAGTGTGTATTGACCTATAGTCTGTGGCTATTTCCCATTAAATATGTAAAGATATTTTAAATAATGACATTGAATAATATATGCTGGAGACAATGTCAAAGATCAAATATGCAGGCCCTATTCTCTTTGTGGTAATTATGAGATGTCTATTTACACGAGTAAACACAAAACAGTAATTTTCTGTTGGCAGTGGGTGGGCTCAGGTGGTGACCATATTAACATTTTAGTCCCGACAGAACACATACTCGTTATAACTCGTCCAGATTTTATCCTCGTTTGGGTCATTGCTGGTGTAAGCGCATGTGCCCGTGGAGCTACAAGCCACCATGTGAAAGCCAACCTCGGTCAGCTTGTCAAACGCCTGCTCAAGGAAATTGAATTTCAGGTAGTAACGGGACGTATACCTCTCCGGTGGCCGGTCGGGGTCCCTGCTCTCATTCAAAGTGTCCCCGAACACTTCTTTAGCAAGGGAAGTTTTCCCGCACACCGTGATGCGCGCCACTCTCCTGAACTTGGCGTCGGTTTGGATATCTCTCCCTATAGTGTACGATCCCCGGTATCCAATTGTGATGTAGCCCGACTTTCTGGACTCCAGAGACTGGGAGCGAGCGCTGCTCATTGCAGTCATCATGCGCAAAGTTTCCATGCCAACGCCGGAGGACCCGGTGCCGCACTGAAGTGCACTCTCCTCGGTGTCGCTCTGGCAAATCTCCTCGTTAATGGAGTTCTCTTTGCTCATGCTGGGGCTCAGGCGCTTGGACAGGTCCCGCAGCTGGAAAAACTCAGCCTCCCTCTGCAGCCGGCTTTTCTCGGGGAAATAATCAGGCAGCACCAGGTTGAGGTCCCGCAGGTAGTCTAAAATATAACGGAACAAGAAACCGTCCCTGTCCAAGAAGTAGCGCCCTTTGCCGTCTCGCGCCAGGTCCTTTGGAGCCTTCTTGCTGAACATGGTCCAGAGGAGCGAGTCTGGAACGGCAACCAAAGTTATGTGCCGTGTCACATACACCTGTCCCCCGACATTCAGTTCAATTATCTCAGAGAATGGGGACCCAGACTCAGCTCGATTTGAGCTCCCCCACTCTGTGTCCGTCATTGCCATCTTTACGCGCAGTTCTGTGTTACTGTCACCGACTGGAATCCCTATAATAATGAGACAGAAAGTCTAGCGGTTTGTTTATGTAATGCTGTGCTTGCGGGGGGAGGAGAGAGTAGACAGCTGATTTGAATGATGACTGTTAACTCTTTACCAACAATAGACCTACTGTAGGCCTAGTCTATGACTGCATTCTATGACAATGGTGAGACTAGGGGAGACAGGACCCAATGGGCACAGATGTCAATTTAAAGTTTAGTTTTGATTTAAATTGGATTTAATCTAACAGGAATTCAATGTCAAATCAACAACAAATGTCACCATGTCATTGGATTTAGGTTAAACGTTGGTGGAAAACAAGATGAAAAACCCATATGTTGATGACTTTTTGCAAATCCAATTAGTTTTACACATTGATTCAACATCCTCTTGTTGATTTTTGGGGTTGAAATGACATGGAAACAAAGTTGATTCAACCAGTTTTTGCTCAGTGGGGATATTGTACCATCGTTTTCTCTATTAGCCTAGATCAGTCATGTTACAAGAAAGGTACATTGAATAAGTCACACATTTAAAGGGACAATATTTTTTTGCAGGTTATTGGCATTTTGGCTTTTAAAGGCAATGTTCCCACGTTTGCGGAGATCCCATTCACAGTATATATCATCTCAATTAAAAATGTCTGTTTAAAGCATCAATGCCGAGGCTATAACCCGTGATTGGCCTGAATCCCGTCCTAGGTCAGGTCACCATAGAAAATGTTTGGATCACAATATTGATATTAATCCACAGTCTGACATATTTGTACCTGTGAAAAATAGCCTAATTGTTTATTCGTTTGCCTATTTGTTATTCTGAACATAACTGCAATATTTTACTGTAATAGACTACACTGTAATACTTTTCTGTAATTTCAACAGTAAAACACTTTAGAATGCATCCTGATCGGTTGCATCACCACTTGGTATGGCAACTGTTCGGCATCTGACCATAAGGCGCTACAGAGGGTAGTACGTACGGCCCAGTGCATCACTGGGGCCAAGATTCCTGCTATCCAGGACCTATATACTAGGCTGTGTCAGAGGAAGGCCCAAAAAATTGTCTGAGACTCCAGTCACCCGAGTCATAGACTGTTTTCTCTGCTACCGCATGGCAAGCAGTACCGGAGTGGCGAGTCTAGGACCAAAAGGCTCCTTAACAGCTTCTACCCCAAGCCATAAGACTGCTGAACAATTCATCAAATAGCCACCGGACTATTTACATTGACCCCCCCATTTGCTTTGTACACTGCTGCTACTTGCTGTTTATTATCTATGCATAGTAGAGGTCAACTGATTCATCGGAATGGGCGATTAATTAGGGCCGATTTCAAGTTTTCATAACAATCGGAAATCTGTATTTTTGGACACCGATTTGGCCAATTTTTTAAAATATATATATATGTATATATTTTTTTTACACCTTTATTTATCCTTTATTTAACTAGGCAAGTCAGTTAAGAACACATTCTTATTTTCAATGACGGCCTTGGAACGGTGGGTTAACTGCCTTGTTCAGGGGCAGAATGACAGATTTTTACCTTGTCAGCTCGGGGATTCAATCTTGCAATTTTACAGTTAACTAGTCCAACGCTCTATCCACCTGATTACATTGCACTCCACGAGGAGCCTGCCTGTTACGCGAATGCAGTAAGAAGCCAAGGTAAGTTGCTAGCTAGCATTAAACTTATCTTATAAAAAACAATCAATCAATCATAATCACTAGTTAACTACACATGGTTGATGATATTGCTAGTTTATCTAGCATGTCCTGAGTTGCATATAATTGATGCCGTGCGTATTCGCGAAAAAGGACTGTCTTGCTCCAATGTGTACCTAACCATAAGCATCAATGCCTTTCTTAAAATCAATACACAAGTATATATTTTTAAACCTGCATATTTAGTTAATATTGCCTGCTAACCTGGCTCGTTGCGAACTCTGTGAAGACTATTTCTTCCTAACAAAGACAGCCAACTTCACCAAACGGGGGATGATTTAATAAAAGCTCATTGGCGAAAAAAGTACAATCATTGCACGACTGTACCTAACCATAAACATCAATGCCTTTCTTAAAATCAATACACAGAAGTATATATTTCTAAACCTGCATATTTTGCTAAAAGAAATCCAGGTTAGAAGGCAATATTAACCAGGTGAAATTGTGTCACTTTTCTTGCGTTCATTGCATGCAGAGTCAGTATATATGCAGCAGTTTGGGCCGCCTAATTTGCCAGAATTTTACGTAATTATGACATAACATTGAAGGTTGTGCAATGTAACAGGAATATTTAGACTTATGGATGCCATCTGTTAGATAAAATACGGAACGGTTCCATATTTCACTGAAAGAATAAACGTCAGGTTTTCGAGATGATAGTTTCCAGATTCGACCATATTAATGACCTAAAGGCTCATATTTCTGTGTGTTATTATGTTATAACTAAGTCTATGATTTTGATAGAGCAGCCTGACTGAGCGATGGTAGGCACCAGCAGGCTCGTAAGCATTCATTCAACAACACTTTACTGCATTTGCTTTAGTGCGTTTTGCCAGCAGCTCGTTGCTGTGCTTCAAGCATTGAGCTGTTTATGACTTCAAGCCTATCAACTCCCGAGATTAGGCTGGTGTAACCAATGTGAAATGGCTAGCTAATAGCGTTTCAAAAGTCACTCGCTCCGAGACAAAAGTCACTCGCTCCGAGTAATTGTTCGCCTTGCTCTGCAAGGGCCGCGGCTTTTGTGGAGCGATGGGTAATGCTGCTTCGAGGGTGGCTGTTGTCGATGTGTTTCTGGTTCGAGCCCAGGTAGGGGCGAGGAGAGGGAAGGAAGCTATACTGTTACACTGGCACTACTAGGGCCTATAAGAACATCCAATAGTCAAAGGTATATGAAATACAAATCGTATAGAGAGAAATTGTCCTATAATTCCTATAATAACTACAACCTAAAACTTCTTACCTGGGAATATTGAAGACTCCTGTTAAAAGGAACCACCAGCTTTCATATGTTCTCATGTTCTGAGCAAGGAACTTAAACCTTAGCTTTTTACATGGCACATATTGCACTTTTACTTTCTTCTCCAAAACTTAGTTTTTGCATTATTTAAACCAAATTGAACATGTTTCATTATTTATCTGAGGCTAAATGGATTTTTATTGATGTATTATATTCAGTTAAATAAGTGTTCGGTATCGGTATCGGATTTTTTTGGTCCTCCAATAATCGGTATCGGCAATGAAAAATCATAATCGGTCGACCTCTAATGCATAGTCACTTCACACCTACCTACATGTACAAATTACCTCGACTAACCTGTACCCCTGCACATTGACTCGGTACCGGTACTCCCTGTATATAACCTCGTTATTGTTATTTTATTGTGTTACTTTTCATTATTTGTTTTACTTTAGTTAATTTGGTATATATTTTCTGAACTATTTATTGTACTGCACTGTTGGTTAAGGGCTTGTAAGTAAGATTTCACGGTAAGGTCTACACTTGTATTGTATTCGCACATGTGACAAATAAAGTTTGATTTGATTTTGATTTGAAAATACCGTAAATGTGTTTTACAGCATTAATGCTGTAGATTGCACGTGCAGTGTGGGTAAAATGCTGAAAAATACTGTTATTAACTGTAATTGAAGGCGTCCTGTAAAAATGACTCTAACATACAATACTGTATTTCTTATGCTTACTGTAGATTCTGTATATTCAAATGATCCGTTTTAGACACCAACCTCATGCTGTCTGGTGAGACATGAAGCTCAGAATATTTTAGTAAATATCTTCTTGAAGTGGCAGTGAAGAGGAAAAATATTTTCAGTAGATGCTGGGTAGGTACCTTGACTTGTTTATAAGTATCTTTATTGTTAGCGAACATTGATAGTTTATAGCCTCCCTCAGAGAGACACACAGCTTCATCTCACATCTTTCAACATGGTTTTTACAAAAGTATAGATTTGGAGCTAGATAACTTGGATTTCTCTGCAGGTACATACAGTTGAAGTCGGAAGTTTACATACACTTAGGTTGGAGTCATTAAAACTCGTTTTTCAACCACTCCACACATTTCTTGTTAATAACAAACTATAGTTTTGGTAAGTCGGTTAGGACATTTACTTTGTGCTTGACACAAGTCATTTTTCCAACAATTGTTTGCAGACAGATTATTTCACTGTATCACAATTCCAGTGGGTCAGAAGTTTACATACACTAAGTTGACTGTGCCTTTAAACAGCTTGGAACATTCCAGAAAATGATGTCATGGCTTTAGAAGCTTCTGATAGGCTAATTGACAATTTGAGTCAATTGGAGGTGTACCTGTGGATGTATTTCAAAGCCTACCTTCAAACTCAGTGCCTCTTTGCTTGACATCATGGGAAAGTCAAAAGAAATCAGCCAAGACCTCTGAAAAAAATTGTAGACCCCCACAAGTCTGGTTCATCATTGGGAGCAATTTCCAAACGCCTGAAGGTACCATGTTCATCTGTACAAACAATAGTACGCAAGTATAAAAACCGTGGGACCATGCAGCCGTCATACCGCTCAGGAAGGAGACGCGTTCAGTCTCCTAGAGATTAACGTACTTTGCTGCGAAAAGTGCAAATCAATCCCAGAACAACAGCAAAGGACCTTGTGAAGAGGCTGTAGAAAACAGGTACAAAAGTATCTATATCCACAGTAAGACGAGTCCTATATCAACATATCCTAAAAGGCTGCTCAGCAAGAAAGATACCACTGCTCCAAAAAAGCCATAAAAAAAGCCAGACTACGGTTTGCAACTGCACATGGGGACAAAGATTGTACTTGTTGGAGAAATGTCCTCTGGTCTGATGAAACAAAAATAGAACTGTTTGGCCATAATGACCATCATTATGTTTGGAGGAAAACGGGGGAGGCTTTTAAGCCAAAGAACACTATCCCAACCGTGAAGTACGGAGGTGGCAGCATCATGTTGTGGGGGTGCTTTGTTGCAGGATGGACTGGTGCACTTCACAAAATACATGGCATCATAAGGGTAGAAAATTATGTGGATATATTGAAGAAATATCTCAAGACATCAGTCAGGAAGTTAAAGCTTGGTTAAAAATGGGTCTTCCAAATGGACATTGACCCCAACCATACTTCCAAAGTGGCAAAATGGCTTAAGGACAACAAAGTCACGGTATTGGAGTGGCCATCACAAAGCCCTGACCTCAATCCTATAGAAAATTTGTGGGCAGAACTGAAAAAGCGTGTGCGAGCAAGGAGGTCTACAAACCTGACTCCGTTACACCAGCTCTGTAAGGAGGAATGGGCCAAAATTCACCCAACTTATTGTGGGAAGCTTATTGAAGGCTACCTGAAACATTTGACCAAAGTTAAACGATTGAAAGGCAATGCTACCAAATACTAATTGAGTGTATGTAAACTTCTGACCCACTCGGAATGTGATGAAAGAAATCAAATCTGAAAGAAATCATTCTCTCTGCTATTATTCTGACATTTCACATTCTTGTGAAAGTGGTGATCCTAACTGACCTAAGGCAGGGAATTTTTATTAGGATTAAATGTCAGGAATTGTGAAAAACTGAGTTAAATGTATTTGGCTAAGGTGTATGTAAACTTCTGACTTCAACTGTATATAAATCACCATTGGTCAATCTAAAAATAAATAGTAAAATAAGGTTAATTTAAACTTACTCTCCACATCATGGCCTTCGCTCCGGATCAGAACTCCAAACCTACAACCTAATTTTGTCCAAAATTAACAGGAGAGATTACTGCTTCCAAGGTTTTATTTTTCCAAGTTATACAGAGGGTGCTCTAGCAAACAAACAGCAGAGACCTGAGGACACCATCCAAACTGGAACTGAGCTCCCAGGCTTGAAAGGACAGACCAGATACACACTCAATTAGCACTAAGGTGTGAAGTAAAGGGCTTTGGGCCCAACAAGTGTCATGAGTCTTTGAAGCTTCCTCTGAAGCCCCCCTCCTGCTGTTTAAATAAAGCTAGAAACCATTATACACAGGCAGTTAGAAAAGCCAAGGCTAGCTTTTTCAAGCAGAAATTTGCTTCCTGCAACACTAACTCAAAAAAGTTCTGGGACACTGTAAAGTCCATGGAGAATAAGAACACCTCCTCCCAGCTGCCCACTGCACTGAAGATAGGAAACACTGTCTCCACTGATAAATCCACCATATTTGAGAATTTCAATAAGCATTTTTCTACGGCTGGCCATGCTTTCCACCTGGCTACTCCTACCCCGGTCAACAGCACTGCACCCCCAACAGCAACTCGCCCAAGCCTTCCCCAGTTCTCCTTCTCCCAAATCCATTCAGCTGATGTTCTGAAAGAGCTGCAAAATCTGGACCCCTACAAATCAGCCGGGCTAGACAATCTGGACCCTTTCTTTCTAAAATTATCTGCCAAAATTGTTGCCACCCCTATTACTAGCCTGTTCAACCTCTCTTTCATGTCGTCTGAGATTCCCAAAGATTGGAAAGCAGCTGCGGTCATCCCCCTCTTCAAAGGGGGGGACACTCTTGACCCAAACTGCTACAGACCTATATCTATCCTACCGTGCCTTTCTAAGGTCTTCGAAAGCCAAGTCAACAAACAGATTACCGACCATTTCGAATCTCACCATACCTTCTCTGCTATGCAATCTGGTTTCAGAGCTGGTCATGGGTGCACCTCAGCCACGCTCAAGGTCCTAAACGATATCTTAACCGCCATCGATAAGAAACATTACTGTGCAGCCGTATTCATTGATCTGGCCAAGGCTTTCGATTCTGTCAATCACCACATCCTCATCGGCAGACTCGACAGCCTTGGTTTCTCAAATGATTGCCTCGCCTGGTTCACGAACTACTTCTCTGATAGAGTTCAGTGTGTCAAATCGGAGGGTCTGCTGTCCGGACCTCTGGCAGTCTCTATGGGGGTGCCACAGGGTTCAATTCTTGGACCGACTCTCTTCTCTGTATACATCAATGAGGTCACTCTTGCGGCTGGTGAGTCTCTGATCCACCTCTACGCAGACGACACCATTCTGTATACTTCCGGC
The DNA here is from genome assembly GCF_018296145.1 of Oncorhynchus tshawytscha. Taxonomy (NCBI): domain Eukaryota; kingdom Metazoa; phylum Chordata; class Actinopteri; order Salmoniformes; family Salmonidae; genus Oncorhynchus; species Oncorhynchus tshawytscha. The sequence goes on along the minus strand of NC_056454.1, from coordinate 489,203 downwards.
CCTTCTTTGGACACTGTGTTAACAACCCTCCAGGCAAGCTTCAATGCCATACAACTCTCCTTCCGTGGCCCCCAATTGCTCTTAAATACAAGTAAAACTAAATGCATGCTCTTCAACCGATCGCTACCTGCACCTACCCGCCTGTCCAACATCACTACTCTGGACGGCTCTGACTTAGAATACGTGGACAACTACAAATACTTAGGTGTCTGGTTAGACTGTAAACTCTCCTTCCAGACCCATATCAAACATCTCCAATCCAAAGTTAAATCTAGAATTGGCTTCCTATTTCGCAACAAAGCATCCTTCACTCATGCTGCCAAACATACCCTTGTAAAACTGACCATCCTACCAATCCTTGACTTTGGCGATGTCATTTACAAAATAGCCTCCAATACCCTACTCAACAAATTGGATGCAGTCTATCACAGTGCAATCCGTTTTGTCACCAAAGCCCCATATACTACCCACCATTGCGACCTGTACGCTCTCGTTGGCTGGCCCTTGCTTCATACTCGTCGCCAAACCCACTGGCTCCATGTCATCTACAAGACCCTGCTAGGTAAAGTCCCCCTTATCTCAGCTCGCTGGTCACCATAGCATCTCCCACCTGTAGCACACGCTCCAGCAGGTATATCTCTCTAGTCACCCCCAAAACCAATTCTTTCTTTGGCCGCCTCTCCTTCCAGTTCTCTGCTGCCAATGACTGGAACGAACTACAAAAATGTCTGAAACTGGAAACACTTATCTCCCTCACTAGCTTTAAGCACCAACTGTCAGAGCAGCTCACAGATTACTGCACCTGTACATAGCCCACCTATAATTTAGCCCAAACAACTACCTCTTTCCCAACTGTATTTAATTTTAATTCATTTATTTATTTTGCTCCTTTGCACCCCATTATTTTTATTTCTACTTTGCACATTCTTCCATTGCAAAACTACCATTCCAGTGTTTTACTTGCTATATTGTATTTACTTTGCCACCATGGCCTTTTTTGCCTTTACCTCCCTTCTCATTTGCTCACATTGTATATAGACTTGTTTATACTGTATTATTGACTGTATGTTTGTTTTACTCCATGTGTAACTATGTGTCGTTGTATCTGTCGAACTGCTTTGCTTTATCTTGGCCAGGTCGCAATTGTAAATGAGAACTTGTTCTCAACTTGCCTACCTGGTTAAATAAAGGTAAAATAAATAAATAAATAAAATACCATTCACTGGCATTTTCTACAAGAAATCTGCCTCCAGAAATAAAAGCTACTCCCAAGTGGGTGTGACACCTACTCCCGTTGCCTGCTACACTTCTGCATGGATTCCACCTGGCGATCTGTTCACCGTCTGTCCTGGCCTGTCTCCCCCTGTTTTGAACAGGTACATCCACCACACTCACCCCTCTCTCCCGAGCTTTCGCTCACCTCCAGCACAGACGCACGGTTGGGGTGAGTGACTCTGAACTTACAATGGCTAGCCCCAAGTTGTTATATATATATTTTTTTTTTCTTGTGCATTTTGCTATTTGCCTCATGACTCCTGCATACTTTGTTGACTACAAACTTTCTTTACCCATTCGTGGGACAGACTATGTTTGTTCCCACACTCAGGACTCTATTGGTTACAGAGACTTTTGGCATGCCATGTATTTCTAACCACCTCTAACCGGCTTTGTTGTCACGACTTCGCCAAAGTCGGTCCCTCTCCTTGTTTGGGCGATGAAGAATCAACAACAAGTGGGACACAATCATGAAGTGGAACGACATTTATTGGATATTTCAAACTTTTTTAACAAATCAAAAACTGAAAAATTGGGCGTGCAAAATTATTCAGCCCCCTTAAGTTAATACTTTGTAGCGCCACCTTTTGCTGCGATTACAGCTGTAAGTCGCTTGGGGTATGTCTCTATCAGTTTTGCACATCGGGAGACTGAAATTGTTTTCCATTCCTCCTTGCAAAACAGCTCGAGCTCAGTGAGGTTGGATGGAGAGCATTTGTGAACAGCAGTTTTCAGTTCTTTCCACAGATTCTCGATTGGATTCAGGTCTGGACTTTGACTTGGCCATTCTAACACCTGAATATGTTTATTTTTGAACCATTCCATTGTAGATTTTGCTTTATGTTTTGGATCATTGTCTTGTTGGAAGACAAATCTCCATCCCAGTCTCAGGTCTTTTGCAGACTCCATCAGGTTTTCTTCCAGAATGGTCCTGTATTTGGCTCCATCCATCTTCCCATCAATTTTAACCATCTTCCCTGTCCCTGCTGAAGAAAAGCAGGCCCAAACCATGATGCTGCCACCACCATGTTTGACAGTGGGGATGGTGTGTTCAGGGTGATGAGCTGTGTTGGTTTTACGCCAAACATAACGTTTTGCATTGTTGCTAAAAAGTTCAATTTTGGTTTCATCTGACCAGAGCACCTTCTTCCACATGTTTGGTGTGTCTCCCAAGTGGCTTGTGGCAAACTTTAAACAACACTTTTTATGGATATCTTTAAGAAATGGCTTTCTTCTTGCCACTCTTCCATAAAGGCCAGATTTGTCCAATATACGACTGATTGTTGTCCTATGGACAGAGTCTCCCACCTCAGCTGTAGATCTCTGCAGTTCATCCAGAGTGATCATGGGCCTCTTGGCTGCATCTCTGATCAGTCTTTTCCTTGTATGAGCTGAAAGTTTAGAGGGACGGCTAGGTCTTGGTAGATTTGCAGTGGTCTGATACTCCTTCCATTTCAATATTATCGCTTGCACAGTGCTCCTTGGGATGTTTAAAGCTTGGGAAATCTTTTTGGATCCAAATCCGGCTTTAAACTTCTTCACAACAGTATCTCGGACCTGCCTGGTGTGTTCCTTGTTCTTCATGATGCTCTCTGCGCTTTTAACGGACCTCTGAGACTATCACAGTGCAGGTGCATTTATACGGAGACTTGATTACACACACAGGTGGATTGTATTTATCATCATTAGTCATTTAGGTCAACATTGGATCATTCAGAGATCCTCACTGAACTTCTGGATAGAGTTTGCTGCACTGAAAGTAAAGGGGCTGAATAATTTTGCACGCCCAAATTTTCAGTTTTTGTTTGTTAAAAAAGTTTGAAATATCCAATAAATGTCGTTCCACTTCATGATTGTGTCCCACTTGTTGTTGATTCTTCACAAAAAAATACAGTTTTATATCTTTATGTTTGAAGCCTGAAATGTGGCAAAAGGTCACAAAGTTCAAGGGGGCCGAATACTTTCGCAAGGCACTGTATCTGCTGTCTTGCGCCTGACTCCTCTACACAAGCTATACACAGACCTCATTACAGAATTACTCACCAAGAATGGAGTCCGCAGGAGCAGACGCCCTCCCTGTGGCGAGAGAGAAGCGCGTCCAGCAATGTCTGGGCACCATATTGCAATGTCTGGGCACCGCCATGGATCTCGTGCTGCAGACGATGGATCATTGGGAGAGAGGCGGAGGTCGTCCAGCGCCTCCACCAGCCCCACTACAGCGGGCCCCACTGTCCATCTCTCCTTCACCCGGCTACACACAGACCTCATTACATTTGTATTCATGTTGCCTGATGAAATTGCTGTACAATAGGATTTTGTTGCCATCTTATGCACATTCAGATGTCATAAATAAACACTGCAGAGCTCTCCCTGTCCTATGTCATGACTTGATTGTATTACTGTTGATGATATCTGGAAATGTGAATGTATACCCTGGCCCATCTATTGTTACTAGCCCCAATTCTGACTTGTGCTCTGATATCTGCTACACTGATTTCTGCTCTCATAAAAGCCTGAGTTTTCTGCACATTAACACTAGAAGCTTATTACCTAAAATGGATCAATTGAAAATGTGGGTTCCAATTCAAATGTGTTGGTCATTACTGAGACAAGGTTAAGGAAGAATTTTTTGACTACTGACGTTAACCTTTCTGGTTATAACCTTTTTCAGCAAGACAGATCTTCCAAAGTTCCTGGTTGTCTCTACCAAGTCTGTCCCCAAACAATTTGATTTGCTGGTTTTAAGCATTAAACTTTCAAATAGCTCTTTGTTGACTGTTGCTGGGTTCTATCATCCTCCATCAGCATCGGCCTGTACCCTACCTGCCCTAAGCTCTCTTCTGGCCCCTTACACTAAGTCTGAATTTGTCCTGCTAGGTGACCTAAACTGGGACATGTTTAAACCACCTGACCAAGTCCTAAAGCAATGGGACTCCCTAAATCTTTCTCAGATTATCACCGATCCCACAATGTATGACACCAAACACCCAGAAAAGGCTACTCTCCTCAATGTTATCCTCACAAATAATCCTGATGTGTTATCAGTCTGGTGTTTTCTGTAATTACCTTAGTGATCACTGACTGTCAGTGTGTCAAAGCTTGCTGAATTAGTTTTTATTGCCCTGGCCACATCTGCAGTCCTCATGCCTCCTTGCAGCATGCCTAAGGCACATTCACACAGATGAGCAGGGACCCTGGGCATCTTTCTTTTGGTGGTTTCCAGAGTCCTTTTAGTGTCCTAAGCCTGTGTTCGTAATGGCTGCTCAGTGAAACGACCTGTTCTGATTTGTCATAAAAAAATGTAATGAGCAAGCCATCCTTCATGAACTGGCCTCTGTAAAATGGTATAGAATCAGCTTGATTCCCTCTGTTGAAGATGCTTGGACCTTCTTTTTTATATTTTCAGTGGTATTGTTTTCAAACACGCCCCCATGAAGAAAATGATCATTAAAAACAGGTTCAGCCCCTGGTTCGACCGTGATCCTGCAGAGATACTCCACCTCTAGAATTGCATTTGGCGAAAGGCTCGGCACATGCATACTCAGGCTGACTTTCTCTAGTTCAGACAAATGAGAAATAAGTGCACTCAGGCTATCCGGAAGGCCACATTTAGTTACTTTAAGGAGCAGTTCTTTCTCTGTGGGTCTAACCCCAAGAAGTTCTGGAAAATGGTTAGACCTGGAGAATAACCCCTCCTCCTCACAGCTGCCCATGTCCCTTAAATTTGATGATGTGGTTGTTACTGACAAGAAGCACATGGCTGAGCTCTTTAATCACCACTTCATTAAGTCAGGATTACAATTTTACTCAGCCATGCCTCCTTGCCCGTCCAACATTTCCTCATCTCCCACCCCTTCTAATGTGACTATCCCAGATGCTTCTCCCTCTTTTTCCCCTGCCCCGTTACAAAGTTTCTCCCTGCAGGCAGTCACTGAGTACGAGGTGCTAAAGGAGCTCCTTACACTTGACCCCAAAAAAACATCTGGGTCAGTTGGTTTAGACCCTTTCTTCTTTAAGGTTTCTGTCCCTATCATCGCCAAGCCTATTGCCAACCTTTTTAACCTGTCTCTCCTTTCTGGGGAGGTTCCCATTGCTTGGAAGGCAGCCACAGGTTGTCCTTTATTTAAAGGGGAGATCAAGCTGATCCTAACTGTTATAGGACTTTTTCTATTTTGCCCTGTTTATCAAATGTGTTGGAAAAACTTGTCAATAACCAACTGACTGGCTTTCTTGATATCTATAGTATTCTTTCGGGTATGCAATCTGGTTTCCACTCAGGTTATGGATGTGTCACTGCAACCTTAAAGGTCCACAATGATTATTTATTTATTTATTTTTATTTCACCTATTTAACCAGGTAGGCTAGTTGAGAACAAGTTCTCATTTACAACTGCAACTGAAAAAGATAAAGTAAAGCAGAAACATACAACAACACAGAGTTACACATGGAATAAACAAACATACAGTCAATAATACAGTATAAAAAGTCTATATACAGTGTGTGCAAATGAGGTAAGATAAGGGAGGTAAGGCAATAGATAGGCCATGGTGGTGTAGTAATTACGATGATGCCACCAATGCCTTTGATTCTAAGCAATATTGTGTTGCAAATTTTATTGACTTGGCCAAAGCTTTTGATACGGTAGACCATTCCATTCTTGTGGGCCGGCTAAGGAGTATTGGTGTCTCTGAGGGGTCTTTGGCCTGGTTTGCTAACTACATCTCTCAAAGAGTGCAGTGTATAAAGTCAGAAAATCTGCTGTATTGGCCACTGCCTGTCACCAAGGGAGACCCCAAGGCTCGATCCTAGGCCCCATGCTCTTCTCAATTTACATCAACAACATAGCTCAGGCAGTAGGAAGCTCTCTCATCCATTTATATGCAGATAATACAGTCTTATGCTCAGCTGGCCCCTCCCTGGATTTTGTGTTAAATGCTCTACAACAAAGCTTCCTTAGTGTCCAACAAGCTTTCTCTACCCTTAACCTGGTTCTGAACACCTCCAAAACAAAGGTCATGTGGTTTGGTAAGAAGAACGCCCCTCTCCCCACAGGTGTGAGACCTACCTCTGAGGGTTTAGAGCTTGAGGTAGTCGCCTCATACAAGTACTTGGGAGTATGGCTAGACGGTGCACTGTCCTTTGCTCAGTACATATCAAAGCTGCAGGCTAAAGTTAAATCTAGACTTGGTTTCCTCTATCGTAATAGCTCCTCTTTCACCCCAGCTGACAAACTAACCCAAACTAAAGGTCCCCAAAGCACACACATCCCTGGGTCGCTCCTCTTTTCAGTTTGCTGCAGCTAGCAACTTGAATGAGCTGCAACAAACACTCAAACTAGACAGTTTTTTCTCAATCTCTTCATTCAGAGACTCAATCATGGACACTCTTACTGACAGTTGTGGCTGCTTTGTATGATGTATTGTTGTCTCTACCTTCTTGACCTTTGTTTCACGGCTCACTCGGGATACGTTATCAGCGTCGGTGCAGCCACCAGGCTCTCCAGAGGGTAGTGAGGTCTGCACAACGCATCGGGGGAAAACTACCTGCCCTCCAGGACACCTACACCACCCGATGTCACAGGAAGGCCAAAAAGATCATCAAGGAAAACAACCACCCGAGCCACTGCCTGTTTACCCCGCTATCATCCAGAAGGCAAGATCAGAATAGGTGCATCAAAGCTGGGACCGAGAGACTGAAAAACAGCTTCTATCTCAAGGCCACCAGACTGTTAAACAGCCACCACTAACATTGAGTAGCTGCTGCCAACATACTGACTCATCTCTAGACACTTTAATAATGAAAAAATGGATATAATAAATGTATCACTAGCCACTTTAAACAATGAAGCGTTATATAATGTTTACATACCCTACATTACTCATATGTATATACTGTACTCTATACCATCTACTGCATCTTGCCTATGCCGTTCGGCCATCACACATCCATATATGTTTATGTACATATTCTTATTCATTCCTTTACACTTGTGTGGATAAGGTAGTTGTTGTCTAATGGTTAGATTACTTGTTAGATATTACTGCCTGGTTGGAACTAGAAACACAAGCATTTTGCTACACTCGCATTAACATCTGCTAACCATGTGTATGTGACAATTAAAATGTGATTTGATTTGATTTGCTGTTGACTTTGCCCAATCATGTTTGTACCATGTTTTGTGCTGCTTCCATGTTGTGTTGCTACCATGTTGTTGTTATGTGTTGTCATGTTTTGCCGTTATGTTTTTGTCTTAGGTCTCTCTTTATGTAGTGTTGTGTTGTCTCTCTTGTTGTGATGTTAGTTTTGTCCTATATTTATATTGTATTTATTTATTTAATCCCAGGCCCCCGTCCCCGCAGGAGGCCTTTTGACTTTTGGTAGGCCGCCATTGTAAATAAGAATTTGTTCTTAACTGACTTGCCAAGTTAAATAAAGGTAACAAAATATTTAAAAAATTGAATTACTGGATGTTTTCTTAGCTGACTGTGATAACATGCGTCTTGGTGAGAGGTGTAGGAGTCAGGCGCAGGAGAGAGCAGGGATGTCTGAGAAGCGTGTTTAATAATATAGTCCACCAATACAAAACGGCACAGACAAAAATCCCAAAACTACGCTCTCGAATAATCAGAAACTCGTGCAAACGCACGGAGGAACAAACACAGTTCCGACACTTTACATACACGTGCGTAATAGCGAAAAAACAACAAACATCAAATACAATCGAGCGCAATACACACAAGTCTAATCCTGCACGAATTACGGCAGGTAACAGGTGCCCTATCTACCCACAGAAATCAAAGCAATTGAAAACCAGGTGTGAAAAGGAACACAGACAAAACAACCAGAAAAAGAAAAAGGGATCGGTAGCGGCTAGTAGACCGGCGACGCCGAGCGCCGCCCGAACAGGGAGAGGAGTTACCTTCGGTAGAAGTCGTGACAGTACCCCCCCTGACACGCGGCTCCCGCAGCACGACGACGCCGGGCTCGAGGACGACCCGGAGGACGAGGCGCAGGGCGATCCGGATGGAGGCGGTGAAACTCCCTTAGCATAGGTGGATCCAGTACGTCCTCCACCGGCACCCAGCATCTCTCCTCCGGACCGTACCCCTCCCAGTCCACGATGTACTGAAGACCCCCCACCCGACGCCTCGAGTCCAGTATGGACCGAACTGCATACGCCGGCGCCCCCCCGATGTCCAGGGGGGGCGGAGGGACCTCCTGCACATCATCTTCTTGAAGCGGACCAGCCACCACCGGCCTGAGGAGAGACACATGAAACGAGGGGTTAATACGGTAATACGGGGGGAGCTGTAACCTATAACACACCTTGTTTATTCTCCTCAGGACTTTGAATGGCCCCACAAACCGCGGACCCAGCTTCCGGCAGGGCAGGTGGAGGGGCAGGTTTCGGGTCGAGAGCCAGACCCGGTCCCCCGGTGTGTACACCGGGGCCTCGCTGCGGTGGCGGTCGGCACTGGCCTTCTGCCGCCCTTCGGCCCGTTTAAGGTACCCGTGGGCGGCCTCCCAGGTTTCCCTTGAGCGTTTCACCCAATCGTCCACCGCAGGAGCCTCGGTCTGGCTCTGATGCCATGGTACCAGGACCAGCTGATAGCCCAACACACATTGGAAGGGCGACAGGTTCGTAGAGGAGTGGGGGAGTGAGTTCTGGGCCATCTCCGCCCAGGGGATGTACTTCGCCCACTCCCCTGGCCGGTCCTGGCAATACGACCGCAGAAACCTACCCACATCCTAGTTCACTCTTTCCACCTGCCCATTACTCTCGGGGTGAAACCCAGAGGTCAGGCTGACCGAGACCCCCAAACATTCCATGAACGCCTTCCACACCCTGGACGTGAACTGGGGACCCCGATCAGAAACAATATCCTCAGGCACCCCGTAGTGCCGGAAGACGTGAGTAAACAGGGCCTCCGCCGTCTGTAGGGCCGTAGGGAGACCGGGCAAAGGGAGGAGACGACAGGACATAGAAAACCGATCCACAATGACCAGGATCGTGGTGTTGCCCTGTGACGGTGGCAGATCGGTCAAGAAGTCAACCGACAGGTGTGACCAAGGCCGCTGTGGAACGGGAAGAGGTTGTAACTTCCCTCTGGGCAGGTGCCTAGGAGCCTTGCACTGAGCGCACACTGAGCAGGAGGACACATAAACCCTCACGTCCTTGGCTAAAGTGGGCCACCAGTACTTCCCACTAAGACATCGCACCGTCCTCCCGATCCCCGGGTGACCAGAGGAGGGGGATGTGTGAGCCCACCAAATTAACCTGTCTCTAACCACCAGCGGAACATACACCCGTCCCGCTGGACACTGTGGTAGAGTGGGCTCAACACGCGATGCTCGCTCAATGTCTGCGTCCACCTCCCACCTCACAGGTGCCACTAGACAAGAAGCCGGGAGGATGGGCGCAGGATCAATGGCCCGCTCCTCCGTATCATATAGTCGGGACAGTGCGTCTGCCTTAGTGTTCTGGGAGCCTGGTCTATAGGAGATGGTAAACCTAAATCGGGTGAAAAACATGGCCCACCTTGCCTGACGAGGGTTCAGTCTCCTCGCTGCCCGAATGTACTCTAGATTACGGTGGTCAGTCCAGATGAGGAAAGGGTGTTGGGCCCCCTCAAGCCAATGTCTCCACACCTTCAGGGCTCTGACAACAGCTAGCAGCTCCCGATCCCCCTCGTCATAGTTTCGCTGGTGGCACACCCGAGCGCTGGGAGAGTACGGCTCCAACCCCAGCCTCGGATGCGTCCACCTCCACTATAAATGCCAAAGAGGGGTCCGGATGCGCCAGCACGGGAGCCGAGGTAAAAAGAGCCTTCAGGCGACCAAAAGCCCTGTCCGCCTCAGCCGACCATCCCAGACGCGTCGCCCCCCCCTTCAGCAGTGACGTAATGGGCGCAGCCACCTGCCCAAAACCCCGGATAAACCTCCGGTAGTAGTTGGCAAACCTCCGGTAGTAGTTGCTCCGTGAAATGACTCAATCGCCGTGGCAATGAGAGGTAGCGGGTAACTATACCCCACCGTGATGGAATTTAGACCTCTATAGTCAATGCACGGACGCAGACCACCCTCCTTCTTCACAAAAAAGAAACTCGAGGAGGCAGGTGCGATGGAGGGCCGAATGAACCCCTGCCCCAGAGATTCCGATATGTATGTCTCCATAGCCACCGTCTCCTCCTGTGACAGGGGATACACGTGACTCCTGGGAAGTGCAGCGCCTACCAGGAGATTTATCGCACAATCCCCTCGTCGATGAGGTGGTAATTGGGTCGCCTTCTTTTTACAGAAGGCGATAGCCAAATCGGCATATTCTGAGGGAATGTGCACGGTGGAGACTTGGTCTGGACTCTCCACCGTTGTAGCACCGATGGAAACTCCTACACACCTGCCTGAGCACTCCTCCGACCACCCCTGTAGAGCCCCCTGTTGCCACGAAATCCTGGGGTTGTGACGGGCCAACCAGGGGATCCCCAACACCACCGGAAACGCAGGAGAATCAATGAGGAAGAGACTAATTCTCTCCTCATGACCCTCCTGCGTAACCATACCCAGTGGAGCCGTGGCCTCCCTGACTAGCCCTGACCCTAATGGTCGGCTATCTAAGGCGTGCACTGGGAAGGGTTTGTCCAGCTGAATAAGGGGAATCCCAACCTGTTCGCTAAACCGCGGTCAATAAAATTCCCCACCGCGCCTGAATCTACTAGCGCCTTATGCCGGGAAAGAGGGAAAAATTCAGGAAAAACAATCCATACATACATGTGACCAACAGGGGGCTCTGGGTGAGCCTGGTGCCGACTCACCTGAGGTGTCCGGGCAGTGCTCGGCCTGGCGTCTCGACTCCCGGGGGGGACCCCCCCAGCACCGGTCAGCAGTGTGCCCTCTGCGACCACAGCTGGCACAGGAAAGGCCCCCTCCTCCGGTCGCCCTCGCTGAAGCACCTCCCAGCTCCATGGGTGTTGGAGTGGTGGAGCTGGGAGATGGAACTGACAGAGCCCGATCTGGATGTCCACGGGTCGCCAGTAAGTTGTCCAACCGGATGGACATGTCAATCAATTGGTCCAAGGACAGGGTGGTGTCTCTACAGGCCAGCTCCCTACGGATGTCCTCACGCAAACTACACCTATAGTGATCGATCAAGGCCCTGTCGTTCCATCCCGTGCCAGCGGCCAAGGTCCGGAACTCTAGAGCAAAGTCCTGAGCACTCCTCCTCTCCTGCCTCAGATGGAACAGCCGTTCACCCGCCGCTCGACCCTCAGGTGGGTGATCGAACACGGCCCGAAAGCGGCGGGTGAACTCTGGGAATTGTTCCCTCGCCGAGTCAGGATCGTTCCATACCGCATTGGCCCACTCCAGGGCTTTACCTGCGAGGCAGGAGACGAGGGCGTTCACGCTCTCACCCCCCGAAGGAGCCGGACGAACGGTCGCCAGGTATAGGTCCATCTGGAGTAAGAAGCCCTGGCACCCGGCCGCCGTCCCATCATACTCCCTCGGGAGGGCGAGTCGAATCCCACTGTGCTCAGGCAATGAAGGAGAGGGTAGTGGTACTGGTTGGGGTGTGGCTGATAATGGTGTGGGAAGGCCACCTCTCTCCCATCTCTCCATCGTCGCCATCACCTGATCCATGGCGGTCCCCAGTGGGTGTAACACTGCCGTGTGGTGTTGAACTCGCTCCTCCACGGACCCTGGGAGTGCAAGTTTGCATCTGTTTGTCACAGATACCTTAAAAAGGTGGGTGCATGGATCAGAAAACCAGCAAGTATCTGGTGTGACCATCAATTGACTCATGCAGCATGACACATCTCCTTGCACCGTCTTATGCTTTCCCCAAAAGCACATACACAACTTTATATAAATATTTGAAAGTATAGAATTTCATTAGCTCTTCAACCACATCACTTAGCAACCTAATTTTAACTGTCATTTATTCCCTGCATAGAGATTTATTTTGCACAACCTTCAGTTTTTCATAAAATGATTCCATTATTTTTGTATCACTTAAAATTCAATGGCTCCTTGACCATGTGACCTAGACACCTCAAACTGACTTTGTAATGTTCACAGGGTAGGGACATACATCACACACCCGTTTTAAATGATTTGTTTCACCTCCATGTATTAGTTACATTTTTTTACTTAGAATTTCATTATTTTACTATTTTATCATCTCTTACAACTCCACAGCTCACATAAGGAAGGCCAATCCAAAGCTGTCATCAAGGCAAAGGTTGGCTATTTTGAAGAATATATCTTTTGTATTTGATATACATTTAGATTTGTTTAGCACTTTTTTAGTTACTACATGATTCCATGTGTTATTTCATAGTTTTGATGTACAATGTAGAAAATAATAATGAGTAGGTGTGTCCAAACCTTTGACTGGTACTGTGTATATATATACAGTATTTATACAAAATCACTTATTTCAATAGCTCCTTGACAATGTGACCTAGACACCTCAAACCAACTTTGGAATGTTCAGAGGGTAGGGACATGCATTGTACACCATTTGGTTTCCCTATAAAGCACATCATTAACGCCCTAACTCTCTGACTCCCTCAGTTTCACACAACAATAAGACTTTCTGCTCTGCAAAGTTGGACCACCAGATTTTGGGTATTCTGAATAGTATTGTGTTGACCAGTTTGTCAGATTGTCACCTCTTACATGTACTACTGTAACACTCATCTCTATAGCCTCTCTGTCAACCCTCTTCTAAATAACACTCATCTCTATAGGCTCTCTGTCAACCCTTTTCCATATGCTCAGAATTCTGTAGCTTCAGTGCTCACCCTGAAGGGTACACCATTTTGGCGTTAAACTCACAATCTGTTTGCAGGCATTCTGATGGGGGAGGGCAAAGGATAGTGGTCTCCCTCCTCTTGGTCGTTATCTGATGTTGTGGTATAAAGTAAGGCTGCAGACCATTGTAGAACTTTTCAGGCAGGCTGTATGCTACTTTTCATTGTGCACATTGTCAGAATGATATTAACCTCTAAAACACCATCTTTGTTCACTCTATCCACTGGAAACTGCAACTTCCCTACCTCTGCACCAAAACCTGGGAAAGCATCACATCCACTCACCACCAACACCACTGCTCAGCTACAAATCTCTCCATGTCCTGGCTCTTTCTTATCACTCTGACATGTGGCACCCCTAAATCCCCTGTCACTCACTCTACTCATCTGACTCTGACTTTCTTATTACCCCCAACACAAAAAACAACACATTTTTAAATAGGATTATATTGCTTTCATCAGTTATCTGATGTGGAATAGAGTTCCATTTAGCATTGCCATTATGTAGCACTGTGCGCCTCCCATAGTCTGTTCTTGACTTGCCGACTGTGAAGAGACCTCTGGTGGCATGTCTTGTGGGGTATGCATGGGTGTCCGAGCTGTGTGCTAGTAGTTTAAACAGACACCTCGGTGCATTCTTACAAAAGCAAGTAGTGATGAAGTCAATCTCTCCTCCACTTTGAGCCATGAGAGATTTACATACATTATTTATGTTAGCTCTCCGTGTACATTTAAAACTTCTTAGGGATAGCCACCTTTTTTAAAATTGTCGCCTAAAATGACATAGCCAAATCTAACTGCCTGTAGCTCAGGCCCTGAAGCAAGGATATGCATATTCTGGTACCATTTGAAAGGAAACACTTTGAAGTTTGTGGAAATGTGAATTGAATGTAGGAGAACATAACACAATAGATCTGGTAGAAGAAAATACAAAGAAAAAAACTAAAGTTTAAAAAAAAGTTTATACCACCATCTTTGAGATGCAACAGAAAGGTCCAAAATCTAGCCATCACTCTGGTAATTCCGATGGTGTCCACAAGAGGGCAGCAGTGTATGTGCAAGTTTCAGACTGATAACTTGAAGTATGAGCATGACATTTGACAAAGTTAATCAAGTGAAGACCGCCCGTGTCAACACTGGGCAATGAAGGCGTCGCTCTCTGACCAAATTTGGTGTCCTATAGGATATACTACACTCCTCATCCTAATCATATAGTGAAGTCTGGTTACGTCCTGGATCTCTGGGGAATAAATACGAATGTAATTTGACTGGTTGAAAAAACGTTTAGGGTTAGATTTTTATAGATTCCTATCTTTGCAAATTGAACAAGTGGAAATACAAATCGATCGTGCATGCTATTTGGACCTTTTTAGGATATGAAAAAGGATTTTATCTAACAAAACAACACTTCATGCTATCTCTGGGACCCTTGGGATGATTAAACAGAGTAACATTTCAGAATGTAAGTACACATTTCACCTTCAGAGGTGAATTTATCAAACCTACCGCTGTAAAGAAATGTGTTTTGTTGTTAGGAGCTCTCCTCAAACAATAGCATGGTATTTTTAGCAGTAATAGCTACTGTAAATTGGACAGTACAGTAATATTAATTTAAGCTTTCAGACGATATCAGACACTTATACTGAATGTGTTATGGCTTTACACCCCCTGCTAATTGTTTAACTGGAAGACCCATTTGAGACCAAGCTTTAACTTCCTGACTGATGTCTTGAGATGTTGCTTCAATATATTCACATAGTTTTCCTGCCTCATGATGCCATCTATTTTGTGCACCAGTCCCTCCTGCAGCAAATCACCCCCACAACATGATGCTGCCACCTCGATTAACATTGAATTGTGACAAATCAAATGATTTGATTTGATTTATCTGCAAGAGAGTTTTCCTGCCTTATAATGCACATCAGCCCGTGCACCCCCGTCGGGAAAGCTACATGGTTGGGATGGTGTTCTTCGGCTTGCAAGCCTCCCCCTTTTTCCTCCAAACATAACGATGGTCAGTATGGCCAAACAGTTCCATTTTTGTTTCATCAGACCAGAGGATAAAAAGTATGATCTTTGTCCCCATGTGCAGTTGCAAGCCGTCTGGCTTTTTTATGGCGGTTTTGGAGCAGTGGCATCTTCCTTGCTGAGCGGTCTTTCAGGTTATATCGATATAGGACTTGTTTTTACTGTGGATACAGATACTTTTGTACCTGTTTCCTCCAGCATCTTCACAAGGTCCTTTGCTGTTGTTCTGGGATTGATTTGCACTTTTCTTACCAAAGTACATTCATCTCTAGGAGACAGAACACATCTCCTTACTGAGCGGTGTGACGGCTGTGTGGTCCCATGGTGTTTATACTTGCATACTATTGTTTGTACAGATTAACGTGGTACATTCAGGCATTTGGAAATTGCTCCCAAGGATGAACCAGACTTGTGGAGGTCTACAATTTTTTTCTGAGGTCTCTTTGATTTCTTTTGACTTTCCCATGATGTCAAGCAAAGAGGCACTGAGTTTGAAGGTAGGCCTTGAAATACATCCACAGGTACACCTCCAATTAGCCTATCAGAAGCTTCTACAGGCATGACATTATCATCTGGAATGTTTCAAGCTGTTAAAGGCACAGTCAACTTAGTGTGCGTATGTAAACTTCTGACCCACTGGAATTGTGATACAGTGAAATAATCTGTCTGCAAACAATTGTTGGAAAAATTACTTGTGTCAAGCACAAAGTAAATGTCCTAACTGACTTACCAAAACTATAGTTTGTTAACAATAAATGTGTGGAGTGGTTGAAAAACGAGTTTTAATGACTCCCACCTAAGTGTATGTAAACTTCTGACTTCAACTGTACGTTTTATCCATCAACAGACTATGATTAGCAGGTCATTCTGCCCGAGCCAACTAGGTAAAAAATCTGCTGATGTGCCCTTGAGCAAGGCACTTAACCCTTACCCAAGTCGCTCTGGATAAGAGCATCTGATAAAATGACTAAAATGTTTAAAAAATTAGCCAGTTTCTAATCTAACGGATATACTTTTGCTTCCCTCCAGGCCTGAGGGCACACACATTGTAGTAGGCTTAGATTGAAGATATGGTAAATAGGAGTGGCAATATCGTCTGCTATTATCCTCAGTAATTTTCCATCCAAATTGTAGGACCCCGGGGCTTGATAGACAACAATAATTTTTTAACTTCTTCCTCAGTCACTTTACAGAATTCGAAATTACAATGGTTGTCTTTCATAATTTGATCAGTTTTACTTTGATGTGTAATGTCAGGATTTGATGCTGGCATGTCATGCTTTGTCACACCATAATCTGTTTAATCTGTCTTTCTGCTTGTCTCAACCCCCTCCAGGTGTCACCCATCTTCTCCATTATCCCCAGTGTATTTATACCTGTATTCTCTGTTTGTCTGTTGCCAGTTAGTTTTGTTTGTCAAGCCTACCAGCATTTTCCCCCTTGCTTCTGTCTGTTTCTAGTTCCTGTTTTCTAGCTTTCCTGGTTTTCACCATTCTGCCTGCCCTGAGCCTTCCTGCCGTTCTGTACACTGTCTGCGTCTGGGTCTTCCCTAAGACATGGTAGTACGAACTGGCCATGACTGACACAGCAGACTCGTACCAGCTCCACAACACCATCTTCTCCCAAGAAGCCACCATTGGAAGGCACCAGGAGTTACTTTGTGATCTTATGGAAGGGTTCCAGACCTTTCCACGAATGCCATGACCGAGCATTGAACATATTGCTGGAGCAATTCCACGGATTGTCTGTTAGGCAGCCTTCCATGATGGTAACCTCCCAGCCCCTCAGTAACCGTCTGTTAGAAGCACCGCCTCCCCGGCCACCCCGGTTTCCGAGGAACCCCGCTTACCTCCCCCAGAACGCTTCAATGGAGAGTCTCGCTCAGTGTTCCCTCATCATCGAGCTGCAGCCCTCCTTCCACTCAGACCGCATAAGATAGCGTAAGAGAGAATAAAGTGGACGGCACGGGTCAAAATGTAGATTTATGGCCCTATGTCCAGATGACGCGTACATGTCCAAATATGGGCATCCGGCCATTACATCCTGTTCCTGTTGTCACGTGTTAGAGGGTGTGTTATTTTATATCTATATTGCATCTACTCCTTTGAAGTTGTCATGCTGATTGATGTCTAGGGACCTGGTTGCACTGGGGGGTCTGTGTTTGAACTTTTGAAAGAGTATGGCCCCACACCCCCTGTTTTATTGCCCTTAGGGTTGCTATCTATGAAGCAGGAATGTCTGGGAGGGCGTGTGTGTGTGTGTGTGTGTGTGTGTGTGTGTGTGTGTGTGTGTGTGTGTGTGTGTGTGTGTGTGTGTGTGTGTGTGTGTGTGTGTGTGTGTGTGTGTGTGTGTGTGTGTGTGTGTGCGTGCGTGTGTGTGTGTGTGTGTGTGTGTTAGAAACAAGGTCCCTTGGCATTGTGTACATTTCAAGCTTTCAACAACAACAAAACAGCCATCTAAATAATGTATCTCAGCCTAACACACTGTTGAGTTTCCTATTTAGTTCTCTTTATATGTACATGCACAGAGCTTCTAGGTGGCTCCAGCCTATGGATGTTCGGTGCATGTACCCCGGGGAGATTAGAACCCCCAAAGAAAAGATCCTAAAGGTAATTTCAGATTCAGGTTTAGGGTGTAATAACTTTAGGGAAAACACATTTCACACTATGTACAGACATAGAGAGCCAACACATAAAGGTGTAACAGGGATGAATGGATATTCAATGTACAACAGTAGTCTTCTGTAACAAGCAATACGTGTTAAACATGTGCCAAAGTCAATCATGACAGCCTCTTTATGAAAGGCCTTTACTTATGACTTAATTAACAGATTCATTTTCTACACATCTTATTAATTAAGATGGGCATACCCAGGATTTACATGCCGGACGGATGATCCACCCATGGAGGGAAAACTTACGGAGCTTTGATGGAGTGTGCAAGAATGTCATGGCGTAGGGGGGAATCGGAAACGGCATGATGTCAACACCTATAACCAGGACCTTTTATCTGCAAGAAACGAAAAAGGTTTAATTATGACATGCTTTAAACTGTATGTACTTAATATTTCTGAATTAAATAAATGGTTTTAAAATTGTATCTCACCCTTTAACGAAAGGGGATCTCTCGTTTTCTCTCTCGCCCCGGTCTGTCGCGGAGAAATGCAATGTCTTTAAAAAAATAAAAATAAAATGTATTATTTTATAGTCTTTCCTACAACATTAAAGGTTATTAAAGTTTAGTACGTCTTAAAAAAGTTTGTACTAAATATTTTGGAATTAAATAAAATAAATTTAAAACAGTATCTCACCCTTTAACAATAGGAATATATCCTTTCCATCTATCACCAAGCATGCCCCAGGAGAAAAAGACTTACGGAAAATCAGGGTGCGTGCGTGAGTGTGCGTGTGACAGGCCAGCAGGAGTGTGTGTTTCAAAAACAAAAGGGGGAGGGGTGTGTGTTCAACAATGCCCAGGCATCCGCACTCAAAGCCCTTTCTCTCTGTAGGGGATCGTTTGAAACCAAGGTTTGCACTATCATGCATACAGCATGTCCAGATATCTGCCTACCCCCCATCAAAAAGTGTGACGGCGTCTCTTAAAATGGGCACTTTTGATTCATTAACACACAGGTCTTTCAAACCCGAATTTTACCTCACCCCAGAGGATGTGGTTCAAACACCCCAGAAAGAATACAGTTATGTCTAGACCGACCCCCGGGGTTAAACATTGATATTTCTCATCAGCGCCCGGTGCCCCCACCCCGGTTGTAGACAAAATGTCTCGACATCCTCTCCTGTTGTTTGAATTTGTTTTCTATACCAAATATACAGGGTGTTGCATACAGGATATCTCCCGGGAAAAAACGTCACCACAATGCCCCTTAAACTAATTCCGTACTTTCTCTAGTTAGGGACCCGAACGCGGAGCGAGTCTAGTGTTGCATATACTTTCCCAGTCTGTTAGCACCGCTTTAGGGCAGCTTCAAGCCCACAGGCCAATAGCCCCGAATATTTATCGGCCAGGACAGATAAAAAGATAGTCTGTGTATCCCGCCTAATGGATATTTCTGAAGGCTACTGGACATAAGTGATTGGGAAGTGACTGTTAGACTGCTAAACACAGAACAAGACGCCTTAGCAAGCTCTGGTTGGTCTCCTTCAACCACTGCCTGTCCCTCACCATCCCTGGTCTCACATATCCCTGGACTTTGTCACGGGTCTTCCCCCGTCTGATGGCAACACCGCCATTCTGACAGTAGTGGACTGGTTTTCCAAAGCCGCCCACTTCATATCTATGCCAAAGCTACCCTCTGCCAAAGAAACAGCCCAGCTCATGGTGCAGCACGTCTTCCAGATCCATGGACTCCCAGTTGACATGGTCTCCGACCAGGGTCCTCAGTTCTCCTCCCGGTTCTGGAAGGTGTTTTGCACAGTCACTGGATCGTCGGCCAGCCTGTCCTCCGGGTTCCACCCCCAGTCCAACGGCCAGCCTGAGCGAGCCAACCTAGACCTGGAGACGACTCTTCCCTGCCTGGTATCCGCACAACCTATCACCTGGAGCCAGCAACTAGTGTGGGTCGAATACGCCCGCAACACCCTTCCTTGCTCTGCCACAGGTCTCTCGCCCTTTGAGTGTTCCATGGGTTATCAGCCCCCGCGCTTCCCTGAGCAAGAGAAACAAGTCAGCTTACCATCAGCCCAGATGTTTGTCCGCCACTGTCGTCGTACCTGGAAGAGAGTTTGCTAATCTTGCCAGTGAAAAAAATAATTAAAGTCATTGGCAATATCAGTGGGTTTTGTTATGAATGGGCCATCTGATTCAATTAATGTTGGAGCTGAGTACCTTAATTTGTCACGTCCATGTTTAGACGCCTTTCTTGTTTTGTATTGTTCAACATTCTTCGTCATTAAACTCACTAACTGCACTTGCTTCCTGACTCCCTGCGTCTATATTGCATAATTGCCCCAAATGTCATTTAAGGTGTTTTTTACTATCATTCTATATATAATTTTTTTGTTTGTTTCACAGTATAGTTTCTTCTTCTTTTTATTCAATTTGCAGTTTGCCAATCGGTTGTGGAGCCAGACTTATTTGCAACTCCTATTGCCTCATCCCTCTCAACAATACAATTTTTCAATTCCTCATCAATCCACAGGGATTAAACCGTTTTTTACAGTAATTTTATTAATGGGTGCATGCTTATTAGTAACTGGAATAAGCAACTTCATGAATGTGTCAAGTGCTGCGTCTGGTTGCTCCTCATTACACACCACAGACCAACACATATTCTTTACATCAACAACACAGGAATCACTACAAAACGTATTGTATGACCTCATACAGAGTGGCGACCCGTCATTCACCTGTTTTGAGCTCCACCCACATCCGCCCCATGCATCGAATTGGGTACAGCGCAAGAAAAACATCAGAGTAATCTGAAATAGGGGCATAATTCATGTTCACATTCACAACATAACATACATAGGCATTTCATCATTAAGACCTTTAGGAAATAATGTCTGCAGGGTGAAGATCCCAAAACATTCTCTTATTCTCAGAGTATTATTTATATCACCTCCCCTGTCTGATATCTTAACTTTCTCTATGCCACAAAATCTAAAGGTAGAAACGTCATGCTTTAGGTCATTAAAATGTACTGTGACTGGATAATCCCTGTCGTTTCTCCTGATTTAACTTTTACGTTAACTAATTCCTTGTTTGAGAGAACGAGAGGTGTTACCTATATAACACAGCGCACATGGACATTGTAGATAACATGGGTGGTGTAACACGTAATGTAATTTATTTGGAACCGTATTCCTGTATGTGGGTGGCAGAAATATTCACACTTCATCATAAGCAGTACAACAACGCTCCACAAAAGAAGAGAAACGATATAGGAGAGGCAAGCGGTCAAAGATGGGATCAGGAACACAGACTGTGGACACGGAGCTACAGCAGGACTCGGTAATTAACATCTCCAAAAAAGAGCTCAGTCTTATCTAAGACTCAGTCTTATCTCTTTTGTACCTACATGCACAGACAAAACATTTGATACGAAAGTAGATCTGTTTAAATTATTTCGCAAGATTAAATTTAAGCATGTGTTTTCTCAAAACACTGTTTCTGGCTTAGAAACCCAACAAAGAACTGGTACCCATTTTAAGCCCAAAAGCTAATTCTGTCCAAGAGTTAATAACAACTCTTCAATTAATACCTATTGTAGGTTTGTCGAACAAGAAGCCATGTCAGTGTATACGAGGAAAACAAACCACATTCAGAAGAACCTCACTAGGACAGAAGAACAGGCACTTAATGTACTAATGAAAGATTCATCTTTGGTTATCAAACCTGCAGACAAGGGGGGTGCTGTGGTCGTTTTAGACTATGAAAAATACAAAGAAGAGATTCAGAGCAACTCAGTAATGAATATTTCTATAGACAACAGATCGTTGATCCCACACAGGTGTTCCAAAGGGATACATGCTCTCATCTCGAGCCCTATTAAACCACCGTATCTCAAAACCTGAATATACCTTTGCTGCAAATGTGCCATACGTCCATGCCTGTACATTTTGCCGAAATTACACAAACCTAAAACAAAATGAGGCAATTATCCCAGCAGACCAATGGTTGCAGGAATAGGCTCATGCTAGAGCTATTGTCGAACTTCGTAGACTCTATAGACTTCATAAACCAGACCTCACCAATAATGGGATTAATAGAAGTATTTTGGTCATATTAGATGTCGAGAGTCTATATAACAGCAATCCCCATATGTGGGCTGGCAGCCCTAGCTCATTATTTGAGAGAAAGAGATACTAACAAATACCCACCAACACACTTTATTCTAGAGCTTGCTGAATATGTTTTAAATTACATTGTATGATTTTTAAGTAACTCATTTGCATTTTATTGCATGACATAAGTATTTGATCACCTACCAACCAGTAAGAATTCCGGCTCTCACAGACCTCTTAGTTTTTCTTTAAGAAGCCTTCCTGTTCTCCACTCATTACCTGTATTAACTGCACCTGTTTGAACCCGTTACCTGTATAAAAGACACCTGTCCACACACTCAATCAAGCAGACTCCAACCTCTCCACAATGGCCAAGACCAAGACCAGAGAGCTGTGTAAGGACATCAGGGTTAAATTGTAGACCTGCACAAGGCTGGGATGGGCTACAGAACAATAGGCAAGCAGCTTGGTGAGAAGGCAACAACTGTTGGCGCAACTATTAGAAAATGGAAGAAGTTCAAGATGATGGTCAATCACCCCCGGTCTGGGGCTCCATGCAAGATCTCACCTCGTGGGGCATCAATGATCATGAGGAAGGTGAGGGATCAGCCCAGAATTACACGGCAGGACCTGGTCAATGAACTAAAGAGAGCTGGGACCACAGTCTCAAAGAAAACCATTAGTAACAAACTACGCCATCATGGATTAAAATTCTGCAGAGCATGCAAGGTCCCCCTGCTCAAGCCAGCGCATGCCCAGGCCCGTCTGAAGTTTGCCAATGACCATCTGGATGATCCAGAGGAGGAATGGGAGTAGGTCATGTGGTCTGATGAGAAAAAAATAGAGCTTTTTGGTCTAAACTCCACTCGCCGTGTTTGGAGGAAGAAGAAGGATGAGTACAACTCCAAGAACTCCATCCCAACCATGAAGCATGAAGGTGGAAACATCATTCTTTGGGGATGCTTTTCTGTAAAGGGGACAGGACGACTGCACCGTATTGAGGGGAGGATGGATGGAGCCATGTATCGTGAGATCTTGGCCAACAACCTCCTTCCCTCAGCAAGACCATTTGAGATGGGTTGTGGCTGGGTCTTCCAGCATGACAACGACCCGAAATACACAGCCAGGGCAACTAAGGAGTGGCTCCATAAGAAGCATCTCAAGGTCCTGGAGTGGCCTAGCCAGTCTCCAGACCTGAACCCAATAGAAAATCTTTGGAGGGAGCTGAAAGTCCGTATTGCCCAGTGACAGCCCCGAAACCTGAAGGATCTGGAGAAGGTCTGTATGGAGGAGTGGGCCAAAATCCCTGCTGCAGTGTGTGCAAACTTGGTCAAGAACTACAGGAAGCATATGATCTCTGTAATTGCAAACAAAGGTTTCTGTACCAAATATTAAGTTATGCTTTTCTGATGTATCAAATACTTATGTCATGCAATAAAATGTACATTAATTGCTTAAAAATCATACAATGTGATTTTCTGGATTTTTGTTTCAGATTCCGTCTCTCACAGTTGAAGTGTACCTATGATAAAAATTACAGACCTCTACATGCTTTGTAAGTAGGAAACACTGCCGATTTTGCAGGTTATCAAATACTTGTTCTCCCCACTGTATAAGGAGTTCCATGGCCTGATCCTTGAGCCATTGTGTGATATGTTTAACCACTCATTTTCAAATGATCAGCTTCATCAAACACTGAGAGAAGCCAACATACCACTTATTCTCAAAAAGGGAAAATGCCCAGAGTCTTGTTCCTCGTACAGACCCATTTCCCTTCTGAATGTGGATAGAAAATTGCTTTCTAAAATTTTGGCCACAAGATTAGAAGACTCATTGACACTAATTTTGAAAGGAGACCAAACCTGTTAAGGCTATGCACAATACTGCCACCTTTGGAGGAATTGCGTGCCCATAGTAAACAGGAAAACAAATCTGTCCAAAATTGCTAATGTATGCATGTATTAATTATTATTGAATAGAAAACACTCTAAAGCTTCTAAAACCATTTGAATTATGTCTGTATGTAAACCAGAACTCACAGGGCAGCCATTCTCCAAAACTATCTCTCTCATCAGGAAAGTTGGGCCAACTTTGACGTCATCGCCCCCACCCTTCCCAACCAGCTACGGATCTGGGAACAGTTTCTATGTCTTCGGCGAGATGTCTTCTTTCAATAGGGCATTTCATTGTGAAAATCCCGCGGTCTTTCACCCTTTGGCAGGCAAAAACCTTGGTGTCACGTGAAAACACATGCACTCTCATGCACGCGTTGCGCCTGGAGTGGCCTTTGTTCCAGGAATCACTACACGATGCCAGTTTGTCTATTCGAGTTGAGAATTGTTTTGCACGTTTAGAACATCCTAAAGCTTGATTCTGCACTTAGTTTGACCAGTTTAGTCGACATATAATATGTAATTTTGAAGTTGATGCGCAACCCCTCGAATTTTGGCTGCATTTCAGCCGGAATTTGTCGCGTTTGATAACACAAAGACACAGACTTGAAAACCAAACGCTGTTTTTGGTAAGTATGACTTCTTCCACGACTTATGATCGAAGACCATCAAAGGTAAGGGAATATTTATGTGGTAATTTTGTGTTTCTGTTGACTCTAACATAGCGGAGAAATATTGCTAATGTCTGAGCGCCGTCTCAGATTATTGAAAAATGAACGATTTCTGTAACGTTAAAAAGAAATGTGACAAAGCGATTGCATTAAGGAGTGTATCTTTCTAACTATATGTAGAACATGTATATTTAGTCAAAGTTTATGATGTGTATTGCTGTTATCTGGCGTTATCTGGGGGAGTTATCATAATTTCTCCGGACAGTTTAGTAGCATTTTTTTGAACATGGCGTCAATGTAAACAGTGATTTATGGATATAAATGGCATATTATTGAAAAAAACAAATGTACTGTGTAACATGTCCTATTACTGTCATCTGATGAAGATTTTCAAAAGGTTAGTGAATTATTTTTCTTTTAATCCTGCGTTTGTGATTGCATCTTTTGTTCGACAAAATGGCTATTTAAATTAGCTGTGTCTTTGGTGGTTTGACATAAATATGTGCTATGTTTTCGCCGTAAAACATTTTAGAAATCTGACTTGCTGGGTAGATGAACAAGGTGTTTATCTTTAATTTGAGCTATTGGACTTGTTAATGTGTGGAGGTTAAATATTTCTAAGAATATTTTTGCATTCTGTGCGCCACTGTTTCAGTTGAGCGGGGGGGTGTGGTACCCCTAGGGGAACCTGTACCGTCAACAGGTTTTAACCTTTCTAGCGCAGGAGTTCCGCTCGACAACATTCCGCTGAAAAGGCAGTGAAATTCAAAAATACTTTTTTGAAATATGTAACTTTCACACATTAACAAGTCCAATACAGCAAATTAAAGCTAAACATCTTGTTGATCTACCTATCGTGTCCGATTTAAAAAAATGCTTTACAGCTAAAGGACAACATATGATTATGTTAGATCACCGCCAAATCGAAAAAACACAGCCATTTTTCCAGCCAAAGATAAGAGTCACAAAAAGCAGTAATATAGATAAATATAGCCATTTGGTATCTGGATATGTACTCCAGTGCGTTGAGTGGTTTTGCCTCACTGTCCAGTCTCCTGCTCAAGACTTTGAGCTCATGACACAGATCTTTTGCGTTGATGTTCTTGGAATCGTCATACGTAACGGCACTCTCCAGTGTTGCGCAGTCCCTGGTATAAGTGCTGCGATATCCATGTCCTTGATGGTGGGGATGTTGTATATCATGCTGAAAACACTGCTGTGCTCTTCAAGCTCAGTAAAGCGCTTGTTGATGAACTGGATAGCAGAATCAAGAATCTGATTAAAGAAATGTACTTTGAATTTCTGCTGAGGGTCAGTCACCGGCTCATCCTCTCCCTTGCAGCCACACAGACTATTTTCTTCCTGGGATGAACCGTGGACTGCACTGGGAATCAGGGCTCAACACCCATCTCCTCTGCCAGCTTTTTTGAGCTTGCTAATGCACCAGCGAAGTCTTGGACGAATACCCTGGTCGAGTTCAATTCAGCCATTGCTAGTGAAAGGTTAACTCAATGCCTGCAAACTCTTACAAGTGATGTTCACTTTAAACAAGATGTCATACCAAACGACCACAGAGCACATGAAGTCAAAGTTGTTCATCTTGGTGGCAATGCTAGTTTTAGCACCACAGCTGCCTGTGAGCTTGGTGTAGGTGACAACAGGGCATCATATATCTCCCCGAGTTGGTAACGCACAGGTTTCACAGCCCCACCTGGCTCTCCCATCTCGTGGCCCTGAGGGGTTTCACTTTGAGTCCATCTTTTACATCATCATTCAGCACGTTGCAGCAGTGTGTAGATCCGGATAAAAATGTATAAATCTCTTGGATGGTGTTAAAAAACTTGGCTGCCTCCAAGCAACACGAAGCTTTATCAGAGAGAACCAGGTTCAGTGAGTGCACGCTGCGTGGCACAATAAGGCCCTCGGATTGATATCCTGCACTCTCTTTTTAACATTGCTGTGCCTCCCCCATATTCGCCCTGTTAGCATATTCACCCTCTCATGTTCATGATGAGCAATGCCATGTTTCTGTAGTTTTGAGATGAGCAGCTCGGTCATGCCTGCCCCATTGCTTCAAGCAGTTCACCTAACTCCAGGACGTGCTCTCTCGTGCGCACTGACCCATCCTCGGTTGAAACAAAATGCACCACCATGGTCATCTGCTCTGTTTTGCTCTTGTCTTGTGTGCAGTCCAAAATTATAGAAAAATATGTGCCTGCTTTTAGCTCACTGCACACTGTCTGTTGGATCTCTTGTGCCAGCATGTCAATGATTTAATTCTGGATCCTTTTAGTGTACATGTGTTTCTTTGGAAAGCACTCTCCTTACATGCTCCTTCATGATTCCATCAAAGATACCCAGCATTTCCACAAACTTCAGAAACTTCCCATTATTTGGCTGGTTCAGCCTGTCGTTGGTCCCACGTAACGCAATGTTCTGGGTGGCCATTACGCGTATCAGGGCTATGAGCCTCTGGAACACCTGCTGCCAGTGGAGAGTCTCTGTCAGTAGCCCGTTGGGCTTGGGCATCGATAGTTTGCTTGGACACCAACCTGATCTCCAGCTCCTTCCACCTCTGGAAACTATCTAGGTGGTCATGTGACTTCTCATGCAAGCTGAGGAGGTGGCACAGATTCTCCCAGTCCCTGGTTCCCTCCCTGACCAGCGCAGATTTGCACTGCATCATTGTGATTGGAATAGACAAGCCATGGTCTCTCAGCTCTTTCCCCGTTCGCCATCCTCCTATTGTAGTGGGCCACCGAAAACTTTTGTTGGCCCTCATCTCTTGGGAAATGTCCCTCCTTATCCTGATGTGGCTGAGCCTGCTCTAACATACCCCGTAAAGATCCATTCCTATATTTTGGACACTCACCGGGATCTTTTATGTTTTTAGTCTGGGAGCAGCAGCACCGCCGCTGTCATCGGGGACGGGGAGCGAGTCCAGATCCAAGATAGTAAGGTCTTCGCCGGCATTGTTTGGAGGCGTGGCTAGGCCTGGTGCTACCACCTGTTCTTTTCCAGCTGGAGAGCTGTCATCGTTCGTGGAAGTACATGGCTCGGACTGCCCTCTTCACTGCTGCTAGAATCAGCGAACAGGGGCTCGTTGTTCTTGGCGAATGAATGGCCTGTCCTCTGAGGCTTGTCATTCTCCACACCGGTTGATAGACATTGCTGCACGCTGGTAGATTTCAGAAGCAAATTTCTTTGTGCCTCTTTTCTCTTTTTTTATATTCTCTTCCTGGTAGTTTTTGTCTTTTAGACATGGTAGCAAATTGTTTCAAATCTCTATAGCTTACTTTTAGCTGAAATTATATCCACTAGTAGTAGCTAGCTAACTTTAACAGGCTAGGTTAGGCTACTGCCTTAATCACTAATCGTGTTCATCACACACAAACATTAAAAATACAATCATTTAATTGGCAGATTCATTTTTATTAATGCTTCACAATTGGATAATCTGGTCTTGTCCTTTGGTAAAGTTGTAGTGCCAACCATTTCAACATGTAGCCACTGCTTCATATTTTCTGGTCTTAAAAATTCAACCATTTGCAACCTTAGCTTACACCGTGGTTTGCGTGGTCTGGTGTGAATTGTGTCATGGGGGCTTTTGTACTTGGGTAGAATAGGGGCCATCTATTCATGTTTGTGCCCACCTGGGCGTGGCTACGAACTGTGCATAAATTCAAATCAAATGTATTTATTTATATAGCCCTTCTTACATCAGCTGATATATCAAAGTTCTATACAGAAACCTAGCCTAAAGCCCCAAACAGCAAGCAATGCAGGTGTAGAAGCAGGGTGGCTAGGAAAAACTCCCTAGAAAGGCCAAAACCTAGGAAGAAACCTAGAGAATAACCAGGCTATGAGGGGTGGCCAGTCCTCTTCTAGCTGTGCCTGGTGGAGATTATAACAGAACATGGCCAAGCATGGTCAAATAATAATAATCACAGTAGTTGTCGAGGGTGCAACAAGGCAACACCTCAGGGGTAAATGTCAGTTGGCTTTTCATAGCCGATCATTGAGAGTATCTCTACCGCTCCTGCTGTCTCTAGAGAGTTGAAAACAGTCAGATCTGGGACCGGTAGCATGTCCGGTGAACAGGTCAGGGTTCCATAGCCGCAGGCAGAACAGTTGAAACTGGAGCAGCAGCATGGCCAGGTGGACTGGGGACAGCAAGGAGTCATCATGCCAGGTAGTCCTGAGGCATGGTCCTAGGGCTCAGGTCCTCCGAGAGAGAGAGAGAAAGAAAGAGAATTAGAGAGAGCATACCTAAATTCACACAGGACACTGGATAAGACAGGAGAAACACTCCAGATATAACAGACTGACCCTAGCCCCCTAACACATAAACTACTGCAGCATAAATAAATAATAAGTTACCATAAAACAACCAATTCTCATTTAGAAGACTAAATCACATTGTTTTCTTTTCAAAAGTATTCTTATACTTATTCAGTCATCTTATACAACATTCAGATGTGAACCTGACAGCTTCGAAATGTACACTTTAAAACCTCTTGGTGCTAGGGGGCAGTATTTTCATTTTTGGAAGAAAAAAACGTTCCCGTTTTAAATGGGATATTTTGTCAGGAAAAGATGCTAGAATATGCATATAATTGACAGCTTTCGATAGAAAACACTAACGTTTCCAAAACTGTAAAGATATTGTCTGTGAGTATAACAGAACTGTCGCATGTGAATGTACCATCAACGAGCTTACGCTTTCTACGTATTCCCCATTGTGACGTAGTTTTACGCATTTCTGTTGAAGAATAGCCGTAGGCGGCCACATTGAGTAAGTGGTCACATGGTGACTCCGAGAGAGATTCTCGCATAAAATACAGAGGTAGCCATTACTCCAATCGGTCCTAGTGAAAAACAAATTGTCCCGACGGATATATTATCGAATAGATATTAGAAAAACACCTTGAGGATGGATTCTAAACAACGTTTGCCATGTTTCTGTCGATATTATGGAGCTAATTTGGAATATTTTTTGGCGTTGTGGTGACCGAAATTTCCGGGCGATTTCTCAGCCAAACGTGAAGAACAAATGGAGCTGTTTCGCTTACAAAAATAACCTTTTGGGAAAAAATGAACTTTGGCTATGTACCTGGGAGTCTCGTGAGTGAAAACATCCGAAGTTCATCAAAGGTAAACGATTTAATTTGATTGCTTTTCTGATTTCCTTGACAAGGTTGCCTGCTGCTAGCAAGGCATAATGCTATGCTAGGCTATGATAAACTTACACAAATGCTTGTCTAGCATTGGCTGTAAAGCATATTTTGAAAATCTGAGATGACAGGGTGATTAACAAAAGGCTAAACTGTGTCTCAATATATTTAATTTGTGATTTTCATGAATAGGAATATTTTCTAGGGATATTAATGTCCATTGCGTTATGCTAATTATTGTCAGGCGATGATTACGCTCCCGCATGCGGTTTTGGGAATATCAAGAGGTTTAAGAGATACAATTATGTGTGTTTCCTGTCCTTCTTTTTTCACCAAATGAAACATACTCGACATGACTGTCCCTTAAGTGTCCACGGACCATTTCCACATACTCAAAAATATAAATATTGTTTAATTCTCCCATTTTTGGGGATTAGTAGTTTTCGCAGGAGAAGCACTTTGTTCTCCACAGACTCTCTCCCCCAGTACTGCATGGCAGTTTCTACCAGATGTTTATGACCGTTGTAAAACCTGATGTGGGAGAGAGCGTGAGAGAGGGGGTAGCCACCATTTACACTCCAAAAGGGCCACGTTGTGACATGCTGTAACACAACACATGTGGAAGGCATTTCCATCAGCTAGGCTAGCTATCTGTAGAGAACTATCGTACTCATCCTACTTGGCCTGGCCACAGAATTACTACTGACTGAAGCAGAAGGGTATAATACGATGCAAGCTAGATGTATCTACTCAGGCTCATCTTCATCCATATTACGACAGTGGATATTGCTTGCCTGCAGGCATATAATTGTGCATGCATATCCACATGGCTCATCGACCGCCAAACTCATCAGTGCCACATTTTCATTTGTGCTGAAATCAAAATGAAAGAAATGTTTTCTTGTAAATTCAGCAGGCTTTTAGAAATAGTATTTTATGTGCTGTCTTTATTTTGGTAACTTAGCATTAATGCAGGCTTTGGTGTGCTCCAGGCGTCTGGCACAAACACCTTTTTTCCCGTACTCCTATCGAGAAAATAATTACAAAATATATCTTCCTCAAATGACAGGGGTGTAGGCGCAATCTTTGTGAGAAGGAGGGAATTTGATTTCATTGGTCCTCAACTCGCAGATCAGGCGCTTCATTCAGGATCAATGGGAGTTAGCTCTGAGTTAGCCTGCCCTGGAGCAGGTTATTTGTAAAATAATTGTTTCCGTAGAAATGTACCTGACTTTCATGGTACCAGTTATCCTGAGTTGACCAAAGTTACCTCATTAACTGATCTTCTGAACTTTCCAATACCTCAGTCAGTTCAAACCACACTGTCTTCAGATTGAAATACTGTCTAAAATTTGTCCCATTTTGGGAATTCTTGGTTGGTGAGTGGATCCCAGACCTCACAACCATGAAGGGCAATGGGTTCTATTACTGATTAAAGATTTTTAGCCTGACCCCTAATTGGTATGGCAAATTTGATGTTCCTTTTGACGGCATATAAGGCCCTTCTTGCCTTGTTGCTCAGGTCGTTCACAGCTTTGTGGAAGTTACCTGTGGCGCTGATGTTTAGGCCAAGGTATGTATCATTTTTTGTGTGCTCTAGGGCAACGGTGTCTAGATGGAATTTGTATTCGTGGTCCTGGAACACCATTATTTTTGTCTTACTGAGATTTCCTGTCAGGGCCCAGGTCTGTGCAGAAGATCTAGGTGATGCTGTAGGCCCTTCTTGGTTGGGGACAGAAGCACCAGATCATCAGCAAACAGTAGACATTTGACTTCAGATTTTAGTAGGGTGAGGCCGGGTGCTGCAGACTGTTCTAGTGCCCTTGCCAATTTGTTGATATATATGTTGAAGAGGGTGGGGCTTAAGCTGCATCCCTGTCTCACCACCCGGCCCTGTGGAAATAATTGTGTTTTTTGCCCATTTCAACCACTTTGTGTACATGGATTTTATAATGTCGTATGTTATTCCCTCAACATCACTTTCCATAAATTTGTATAGCAGGCCTTTGTGCCAAATTGATTCGAAATATTTGTTTTAATCAACAAAGCATAAGGAGACTTTGCCCATGCTTTGGTTGGTTTGTTTGTTTGTCAATGTGCAGGGTGAATAGGTTGTCTGTCGTATAATTTGGTAAAAAGACAATTTGACAATTTGCTCAGTACATTGTTTTCCCTGAAGAAATGTACAAGTCTGCTGTTAATGATAATGCAGAGGATTTTCCCAAGGTTGCCGTTGTGTCACGCCCTGACCATAGAGAGCCTTTTTATTTACTTTGGTTAGGTCGGGGTGTGACTAGGGTGGGTGATCTAGTGTGTTTATATTTATGTTGGCCTGGTATGGTTCCCAATCAGAGGCAGCTGTTTATCGTTGTCTCTGATTGGGGATCATATTTAGGTAGCCATTTCCCCATTGTGCTTTGTGGGATCTTGCTTGTGTGTAGTTGCCGGTGAGCACTGCTTGAGCGTCATGGTTCGTTTGCTGTTTATTGTGAGTTTCCTTTATTAAACATGTGGAACCCAAATCACGCTGCACGTTGCTCTGGGTATATTTCCAGTTCGTATGACAATCGTGACACGTTGATGCATATCCCATGGTAGCCATTGGGGTCAAATTTGTCTCCACTTTTGTGGATTGGGGTTATCAGTCCTTGGTTCCAAATATTGGGGAAGATGCCAGAGCTGAGGATGATGTTCAAGAGTTTAAGTGTAGCCAAATGGAATTTGTTGTCTGTATATTTTATAATTTAATTTAGGATACCATCAACACCACAGGCCTTTTTGGGCTTTTCATGTAGTTCATTCAATGTAATTGGAGAATCCAGTGGGTTCTGATAGTCTTTAATAGTTGATTCTAAGACTTGTATTTGATCATGTACAGTTGAAGTCAGAAGTCTACATACACTTAGGTTGGAGTCATTAAAACACGTTTTTCAACCAGTCCACAAAATTCTTGTTAACCTTTCTAGCGCAGCAGAACTCCTTGACAACATTCCGCTGAAAAGGCAGCGCACCTAATTCAAAAATATGTTTTTGAAATATGTAACTTTCACACATTAACAATCCAATACAGCAAATGAAAGATAAACATCTTGTTAATCTACCCATCGTGTCCGATTTCAAAAAGGCTTTACAGCTAAAGCACAACATATGATTATGTTAGGTCATAGCCAAGTCGAAAAAACACACAGCCTTTTTTCCAGCCAAAGATAGGAGTCACAAAAAGCAGAAATATAGATAAAATGAATCACTAACCTTTGATCTTCATCAGATGACACTAATAGGACATCATGTTACACAATTCATGTATGTTTTGTTCGATAATGTGCATATTTATATCCAAAAATATCAGTTTACATTGGCACCTTTACGTGCAGTAATGTTTTGATTCCAAAACATCCGGTGATTTTGCAGAAATACTCATAATAAACATTGATAAAAGATACAAGTGTTATTCACAGAATTAAAGATAGACTTATCCTTAATGCAACCGCTGTGTCAGATTTCAAAAAAAAATTACGGAAAAAAGCATAATCTGAGAACAGCGCTTAGAACCCAAAACAGCCAGAGGCATATCCGCCATTTTGGAATCAACAAAGTTAGAAACAACACCATAAATATTCACTTACCTTTGATCTTCATCAGAAGGCACTCCCAGGAATCCCAGTTCGACAATAAATGACTGATTTTGTTCCATAAAGTTCCATCATTTATGTCCAAATAGCCACTTGTTGTTAGCGTGTTCAGCCCAGTAATCCATCTTCATGAGACGCAGGCACTTCATCCAGACAAAAACTCGCAAAGTTCCGTTACAGTCCTTTAGAAACATGTCAAACGATGTATGGAATCAATCTTTAGGATGTTTTTAACATAAAACATCAACAATGTAGGAATTCTCCGGTTGGAACATCTGAAGAAAAGCACTGGAACGAGAGGTAACTCTGTCAGGAGCGCGCATCATGAGACCAAGGCTCTCTGCCAGACCACTGACTCAAAGAGGTCTCATGAGCTCCTCCTTTATAGTTGAATCCTCATTCAAGTTTCTAAAGACGGATGACTTCTAGTGGAAGCCGTAGGAAGTGCAACTTTATCCATATCTCAATGTGTATTCGGTAGGCAAAGTTTTGAAAAACTACAATCCTCAGATGTCCCACTTCCTGGTTGGATTTTTCTCAGGTTTTCGCCGCCTGCCTCTGTTATACTCACAGACATCATTCAAACAGTTTTAGAAACTTCAGAGTGTTTTCTATCCAATACTAATAACAATATGCATATATTAGCATCTGGGACAGAGTAGGAGGCAGTTCACTCCGGGCACGCTATTCATCCAAAAGTGAAAATGCTGCCCCCTGTCCCAAAAAGGTTAAGGGCCGTAAGTCATGTAACAATGTCAGGCGGCATCTTAATTTAATTCCTACCAACGAAGTGCTATGGATGGTCTTGTGCTCTCCCTAGATGCTGAGAAAGCATTTGACCCTGTGGAGTGGTCTTACCTATTCTTTGCTCTAACTAAATTTGGTCTAGGGGACAACTTTATAAAATGGTTGAACGTTTTATATGATGATCCTCAGGCTGCTGTCCTTACTAACGGGCTACGGTCAAATAGCTTCTCTATACACAGAGGCACCAGGCGGGCTGTCCTTTGTCCCCTCTCCTCTTTGCACTCGTTTTGGAACCACTGGCCGAGGCCATCAGGGTAACGCCTGCTGTACAGGAGCTGCTCATTGGTGATGTTCACCATAAAATAAGCTTGTATGCTGATGATGTCCTGATATTCATCTAGTCCCGAGACTTCAATTACATCTCTTATTAATATTATTGAATTATTCAGCGAATTCTCAGGCTACAAGATTAACTTAACTAAATCAGAGGCTATGCCACTTGGTAACCTTCACTCTGTACCTAATACTTCTCCCCCTTCCCTTTTAAATGGTCTCCCTCAGGTTTTATGTATCTGGGTATATTTGTAACGCCTAAATTCCAGCAAATGTACAAAGCCAATTTTGTTCCCTTGTTTGATACAATAACTCTCTTCCGATTTCATGGTTGGGTAGAATATCTCTCTTGAAAATGAACATTTTACCTAGACTACTCTACAGAATCCCAGTATTACTCTCCAATAAGGTAATAAAGGATGTAAATGGATGGCTAAGTTCCTTTATATGGAGTAAACGCAAGCCAAGACATAAAATGGCAATATTGCAGCTGCCAAGTTCTATGGGCAGCTTGGACCTGCCCAATATTAGGTTCTATCAGTGGTGTGCCCACCTATGTTATATTTCTGATTGGATCACAAATGATGACTTCTCTATTTGGTTAGACATTGAGTCTTCTCTTTCAAAATACCCCTGACAGTATATTTTATTTTTCAGAAGTTTCTACTCTGTAACAGATCACTGCAATAATCCCATTACACTTAACACACTCAAAGTATGGAGGTCAGTTCAATTTTTTGGGGGGGGGGTCCAAACCAACCTCTGCTCTTACCCCAATTCTAAACAACCCAGATTTTGGTCCAGGATTGCTGGATGCTGGCTTTAACTTTTGGCTTAATATAAGGGCATACGCAGATTAAATGATTTATTTGCTGATAAGATTGTATTGTCATTTGAGCAGATGGTTGAGAAATATCGACTCCCAAAGCAGAAATTCTTCTGCTTTCTACAAGTAAGACATTATATTCTGAAGAGCACCATCTTAATTGGTAACCCTGATGTGTCTGTCATTGAAAGAATGCTTTATTCCCCCACAAGGTAAATGTCTGTATGGCAGTTGTATGATGCTTTAAGGTCATTTTCTGCTGTAGACACAGAGGGTGAAACAAGTGTAGGAGAAAGAATTGTCTGTTACTATTGATGAAGAGACGTGGGAGGACATTTGGAGATATGCAAAAACAATATCTATATGTAATCGTACTAGAGCAATCAAATTAAGAATAATACACAGATTGCATATATCCCCAAATCACAGACATGCTTTTAGCCCCTCTTCCTCTTCTCCTCAGTGTCTTAAATGCAAAACTGATACAGGCACCCTAACACATTGTTTATGGTCATGTACCAAAATACAAAAATACTGGTCTGGTGTTCTGCAAGAAATTGAAAAGATCTAGAATTGGACCCAGTTTCTTTACTGTTAGGTCTCCCTAGTAGGCATGTTACTTCTGTGGGTAAGAGGAGGCTTTACAACATCCTTACTGTCACAGCAAGGAAAAACATCCTCTTACAGTGGATTAGTGGTAAGGATCCTTCTGTTAACGATTGGCATAAGACACTTTGAATGGGTGCCACTGGAATATCTGACATGTACATTGCATTCTAAAACAGATCAGTTCTACAAAGTATGGGAACCTTATCTAAATTATGTTGAACCTGAGGAATCAGCTATGATGCTGCAAGGATTCTCTTAGAACGGTGGTGGTCTATGTATTTCAGAATTACACTGTACGTTCCATGTGTGGAACCTAACTTATTTGTTTAAACTGAGCTTTTTTTGTTTAATTTCTGTTTGTATGTTTGTTTTAAATATATCTATTGAGAGATGCAATGATGGGGATAGGGTGAGAGAAGCACCGAGTGGGGAGAGGAAGATCGTGTGTGTGTGTGTGTGTGTGTGTGTGTGTGTGCAGGTATGTGTAAGCGAGTGCTGTTTGTTGCTTTGTCTCTGTTGTATCTCTTAATATGGGGGAAAATTGTGAAATTCCAATAAAAATACTGTTACAAAAAAAAATGAAAACGAAAATCCATTTTTGAATAAAATCCTGAAGTGGTATCGATATATTGACAAAATGTTTTGCATATGGGGAGGAAGGGGAGAAGAGCTATCAGACTTTATGGCATACCTCAATGACATTGAGCTCAAATTCACTATTGAATGTGATACTAAATGTGTTCATTACCCTTAATATGTGGATTGAGAAATCAAATGGAACCCTGTTTACAACCCTGTATAGAAAAGAAACGGACAGAAATACTCTATTACAGCTTCCACCCTGAGCAATTAAAAAGAGGACTTCCACGAAGCCCGTTTTTCAGACTGCACCATATGTGCCACTCTCCACAGAGGATGATCTAGAAATAGCAGCGGAGATGCGCAATAGGTTTCTAAGAAGAGGCTATTCTCCACAATGTGTGGATGAAACTCTTGATTTGGCATTGGGGAAAACGAGATGAACTGCAACAAAAAAAGACCCACTAGAGCTAAAGAGCACTCCGTAATGTTCACCACCACATATACATTGAACTCACGAAAAGTGGGAGATGCTGTCAAGAAACACTGGCATGTTTTATCATCAGACCCAGCTCTGCCAGCTGAATTTAAGAATCCACCACCTATATCCACCACATATAGGACAGGTCGCAATTTACTCAAATAATTGGTTCATGCCAACTGCCAGCCACAAAAGATAATCAGCCAGGCTTTTTTTACGCTCTCTTCCGAATGGTAGCTATAAATGTAGAGGTTGTGCACAATGCAACAATATGATGAAGTGTGAATATTTAGCCACCAACATACAGGAAAACGGTTATTATCCAGTCGCAGGACATTTTAATGACCCAAAATATGAAATTTCTACCTTTTAGATTTTGTGGCATAGAGAAAGTTAAGATCAGACAGGGGAGGTGATATAAATAATACTCTGAGTAATAGAGACATTATTTTCTAAAGGGCTTAATGATGAAATGCCTATGTATGTTATGTTGTAAATGTGAACATGAATTAATGCTCCCATTTCAGATTACTCTTGACGTTTTTATTGCGCTGTACCAAATGATTTATGAAAACTTACCTGGTGGGTCGATGTCCTCATTGTGGTTTTACAGACGTGTTTAATACGTTTTATGTACACACTTTATTTGAATATTTATGAAATGCACATTGCTATATTTGGTAACACTTATTTTCCCTCGACTGCAACCCAATTTGATGCATAGAATGGATGTGGGTGGAGCTATGTCTACAATAGCTCCAATAGCTCTACAATAAACTCACAAAAGCTTTGATTAAGGCCTTAAGGCCCATATGTCAAGCTTATTAAAGAGAAATGATACTATCAAGAGCAGTGTGCGAGAAACCTGTACACTGCTGTTGATAGTCTCACTGCTCTTTAATAAGCTTTACATATCGGCCTCAAGGCCTTCGTCAAAGCATTGGTTACATTTTGAAGGTTTTTCTTGAGTGGGCAGCTTGAAGATTCCAGTCAATATTTAAATCAAAAAAATATACCTCTCTGTTGATATCACATACTACATTATCAAGCATTTCACACATGTTATCCAGATACTGAATTTTAGCAATTGGTGGTCTATAGCAGGTTCCCACAAGAATGGGGTTTAGGTAGGCAGATGAACCTGTAGCCATATTACTTATTTATATTATACTTATATTACATTATTTAACACGAGATCCTCTCTAAGCTTCACAGGAATGTAGTTCTGAATCTAAATGGCAACACCTCCACATTTGGCATTTCTGTCTTTTCTGTAGATGTTATGACCATGTATTTGCTACCACTGTATCATCAAAGGTATTATCTAAGTGAGTTTCAGAGAGAGCCAGAATATGAACGTCATCTGTTAGTAGCAAATTATTGATTTCATGAACCTTGTTTCTTAAGCCACGTATGTTAACGTGGACTATGTTTAGTACTTTTCAGGAATGCTTGATTGTTTTCATTGCTTTACTGTGAAGTTTAGCAAAAGTAGACATGCTCATGTTATTTATGTTAGTACAGGGTGAGCTGCACACAGTGGACATATTAGGGCAGAGGCATTTAGGGCAGTTACAGGGGCATAAATTAGGTTACTTACAAATCAAATCAAATCAAATCAAATCAAATTTTATTTGTCACATACACATGGTTAGCAGATGTTAATGCGAGTGTAGCGAAATGCTTGTGCTTCTAGTTCCGACAATGCAGTAATAACCAACAAGTAATCTAACTAACAATTCCAAAACTACTGTCTTATTAAGGATATATGAATGAGTGATGGTACAGAGCAGCATAGGCAAGATACACTAGATGGTATCGAGTACAGTATATACATATGAGATGAGTATGTAAACAAAGTGGCATAGTTAAAGTGGCTAGTGATACATGTATTACATAAGGATGCAGTCGATGATATAGAGTACAGTATATACGTATGCATATGAGATGAATAATGTAGGGTAAGTAACATTATATAAGGTAGCATTGTTTAAAGTGGCTAGTGATATATTTACATTTCCCATCAATTCCCATTTTTTAAAGTGGCTGGAGTTGAGTCAGTGTCAGTGTGTTGGCAGCAGCCACTCAATGTTAGTGGTGGCTGTTTAACAGTCTGATGGCCTTGAGATAGAAGCTGTTTTTCAGTCTCTCGGTCCCAGCTTTGATGCACCTGTACTGACCTCGCCTTCTGGATGATAGCGGGGTGAACAGGCAGTGGCTCGGGTGGTTGATGTCCTTGATGATCTTTATGGCCTTCCTGTAACATCGGGTGGTGTAGGTGTCCTGGAGGGCAGGTAGTTTGCCCCCGGTGATGCGTTGTGCAGACCTCACTACCCTCTGGAGAGCCTTACGGTTGAGGGCGGAGCAGTTGCCGTACCAGGCGGTGATACAGCCCGCCAGGATGCTCTCGATTGTGCATCTGTAGAAGTTTGTGAGTGCTTTTGGTGACAAGCCGAATTTCTTCAGCCTCCTGAGGTTGAAGAGGCGCTGCTGCGCCTTCTTCACGATGCTGTCTGTGTGAGTGGACCAATTCAGTTTGTCTGTGATGTGTATGCCGAGGAACTTAAAACTTGCTACCCTCTCCACTACTGTTCCATCGATGTGGATAGGGGGGTGTTCCCTCTGCTGTTTCCTGAAGTCCACAATCATCTCCTTAGTTTTGTTGACGTTGAGTGTGAGGTTATTTTCCTGACACCACACTCCGAGGGCCCTCACCTCCTCCCTGTAGGCCGTCTCGTCGTTGTTGGTAATCAAGCCTACCACTGTTGTGTCGTCCGCAAACTTGATGATTGAGTTGGAGTGCGTGGCCACGCAGTCGTGGGTGAACAGGGAGTACAGGAGAGGGCTCAGAACGCACCCTTGTGGGGCCCCAGTGTTGAGGATCAGCGGGGAGGAGATGTTGTTGCCTACCCTCACCACCTGGGGGCGGCCCGTCAGGAAGTCCAGTACCCAGTTGCACAGGGCGGGGTCGAGACCCAGGGTCTCGAGCTTGATGACGAGCTTGGAGGGTACTATGGTGTTGAATGCCGAGCTGTAGTCGATGAACAGCATTCTCACATAGGTATTCCTCTTGTCCAGATGGGTTAGGGCAGTGTGCAGTGTGGTTGAGATTGCATCGTCTGTGGACCTATTTGGGCGGTAAGCAAATTGGAGTGGGTCTAGGGTGTCAGGTAGGGTGGAGGTGATATGGTCCTTGACTAGTCTCTCAAAGCACTTCATGATGACGGAAGTGAGTGCTACGGGGCGGTAGTCGTTTAACTCAGTTACCTTAGATTTCTTGGGAACAGGAACAATGGTGGCCCTCTTGAAGCATGTGGGAACAGCAGACTGGTATAGGGATTGATTGAATATGTCCTTAAACACGCCGGCCAGCTGGTCTGCGCATGCTCTGAGGGCGCGGCTGGGGATGCCGTCCGGGCCTGCAGCCTTGTGAGGGTTAACACGTTTAAATGTCTTACTCACCTCAGCTGCAGTGAAGGAGAGACCGCATGTTTTCGTTGCAGGCCGTGTCAGTGGCACTGTATTGTCCTCAAAGCGGGCAAAAAAGTTATTTAGTCTGCCTGGGAGCAAGACATCCTGGTCCGTGACTGGGCTGGATTTCTTCCTGTAGTCCGTGATTGACTGTAGACCCTGCCACATGCCTCTTGTGTCTGAGCCGTTGAATTGAGATTCTACTTTGTCTCTGTACTGACGCTTAGCTTGTTTGATAGCCTTGCGGAGGGAATAGCTGCACTGTTTGTATTTGATCATGTTACCAGTCACCTTGCCCTGATTAAAAGCAGTGGTTCGCGCTTTCAGTTTCACGCGAATGCTGCCATCAATCCACGGTTTCTGGTTAGGGAATGTTTTAATCGTTGCTATGGGAACGTCATCTTCAACGCACGTTCTAATGAACTCGCACACCGAATCAGCGTATTCGTCAATATTGTTATCTGATGCAATACGAAACATATCCCAGTCCACGTGATGGAAGCAGTCTTGGAGTGTGGAGTCAGCTTGGTCGGACCAGCGTTGGACAGACCTCAGCGTGGGAGCCTCTTGTTTTAGTTTCTGTCTGTAGGCAAGGATCAACAAAATGGAGTCGTGGTCAGCTTTTCCGAAAGGGGGGCGGGGCAGGGCCTTATATGCGTCGCGGAAGTTAGAGTAACAATGATCCAAGGTCTTTCCACCCCTGGTTGCGCAATCGATATGCTGATAAAATTTAGGGAGTCTTGCTTTCAGATTAGCCTTGTTAAAATCCCCAGCTACAATGAATGCAGCCTCCGGATAAATGGTTTCCAGTTTGCAAAGAGTTAAATAAAGTTTGTTCAGAGCCATCGATGTGTCTGCTTGGGGGTGGATATATACGGCTGTGATTATAATCTAAGAGAATTCTCTTGGTTATACATTATGTCTTCCAACGCCCCTGGGATAATGTACATTTGCGGAAGCATTATGACAACTCAGCATTACAATGGTAGGGATTAACTGAGCTGAGCTTGGGTCATTGATAAGTTGTTGACTCAACGCAGCCTTATAATGCAATGAAAGGATCCAGGAACCCAGATGATAAAACACACTTTGTTTCAAGAAGGTAATTGTAAAAAAAATGTACACCCACAGAGCTGCATTAGTCTCATAGCGTTCAATGCCATGATTTAGGGTGGGCAGAGGGCCAGATATTATGGGGTGTTTGTTGGTGTCATTTTGTTCTTTAAAATCCATTGTCAGCTGTTCTGAGCTGCCCTTCATAATGTCATTGAATCCCACATTAACTATGATAGACTCAATTTCCTGATGAAGGTTTAAAATGTTTGGGAGCAGCTTTTTGATGTCCTGTACTAGTGCTCCTGGACAGCACAAAGATTTTGCTCCAGAGACTGAGACATTTCTTACCATTGAACTGTCCAATACAGCGGCCAGAGAAGGGGATGGAGAAATCTGCCTATTCCTTCCCCTCACACAATTTTTTGAACCTTTCACAGACCCATGAGAAGCAGGATAGCTAGGATACGCCGACAGCTATCTACAATCTATATGCGATATTAAAGCTGATCTACCCCCTTAACACTTAAGACTTTTTAAGTTAAGGTTAGGTTTAAAATCAGACCGTCCAAATTGTAATTACAAGTGGGAAACGTTTTGTTACCCAAATTGCCAAGTTGTGATTTTTCGGCACTGACCTTTCACCTTTTTGACAATTACACTTATCAATGTGGATATTGTAGCTAGTTTGACCATATTTTCAATGTTAAGCAAGCTAGCTTACTTTATTATTAGCAGCGTTAGCTATCTTATCAAGCTAGTTAAAATCTCTTTGGTTGAAAAATTGGTCTGAATTCAATAGCACTTGCACACAATCATGCCGGATTACGACCTCCTGTTGCCCAGTTTCCCACGAGCACATGAAAGCCCTAGTACTCCTGAAAACCGTTCATTTGACTGCAGTTTAAGTATGTGGTCAGTTGTTATATTAAGAAGTGTCAAATAAGTGATATGCAGGCTCTTTTATTTGTTATCTTAGGTACCTTTTATTCCTGTAGTTTACTCATATATGTTTTCCTATGACAGTGTAGAAGTACAGTGCCTTGCGAAAGTATTCGGCCCCCTTGAACTTTGCGACCTTTTGCCACATTTCAGCCTTCAAACATAAAGATATAAAACTGTATTTTTTGTGAAGAATCAACAACAAGTGGGACACAATCTTGAAGTGGAACGACATTTATTGGATATTTCAAACTTTTTAACAAATCAAAAACTGAAAAATTGGGCGTGCAAAATTATTCAGCCCCCTTAAGTTAATACTTTGTAGCGCCACCTTTTGCTGTGATTACAGCTGTAAGTCGCTTGGGGTATGTCTCTATCAGTTTTGCACATCGAGAGACTGAAATTTTTTCCCATTCCTCCTTGCAAAACAGCTTGAGCTCAGTGAGGTTGGATGGAGAGCATTT
Organism: Oncorhynchus tshawytscha; assembly: GCF_018296145.1. Classification (NCBI taxonomy): domain Eukaryota; kingdom Metazoa; phylum Chordata; class Actinopteri; order Salmoniformes; family Salmonidae; genus Oncorhynchus; species Oncorhynchus tshawytscha. The sequence goes on along the minus strand of NC_056454.1, from coordinate 446,472 downwards.
GTGAACAGCAGTTTTCAGTTCTTTCCACAGATTCTCGATTGGATTCAGGTCTGGACTTTGACTTGGCCATTCTAACACCTGGACATGTTTATTTTTTAACCATTCCATTGTAGATTTTGCTTTATGTTTTGAATCTTTGTCTTGTTGGAAGACAAATCTCCGTCCCAGTCTCAGGTCTTTTGCAGACTCCATCAGGTTTTCTTCCAGAATGGTCCTGTATTGGCTCCATCCATCTTCCCATCAATTTTAACCATCTTCCCTGTCCCTGCTGAAGAAAAGCAGGCCCAAACCATGATACTGCCACCACCATGTTTGACAGTGGGGATGGTGTGTTCAGGGTGATGAGCTGTGTTGCTTTTACGCCAAACATAACGTTTTGCATTGTTGCCAAAAAGTTCAATTTTGGTTTCATCTGACCAGAGCACCTTCTTCCACATGTTTGGTGTGTCTCCCAGGTGGCTTGTGGCAAACTTTAAACAACACTTTTTATGGATATCTTTAAGAAATGGCTTTCTTCTTGCCACTCTTCCATAAATGCCAGATTTGTGCAATATACGACTGATTGTTGTCCTATGGACAGAGTCTCCCACCTCAGCTGTAGATCTCTGCAGTTCATCCAGAGTGATCATGGGCCTCTTGGCTGCATTCTGATCAGTCTTCTCCTTGTATGAGCTGAAAGTTTATAGGGACGGCCAGGTCTTGGTAGATTTGCAGTGGTCTGATACTCCTTCCATTTCAATATTATTGCTTGCACAGTGCTCCTTGGGATGTTTAAACCTTAGGAAATCTTTTTGTATCCAAATCCGGCTTTAAACTTCTTCACAACAGTATCTCGGACCTGCCTGGTGTGTTCCTTGTTCTTCATGATGCTCTCTGCGCTTTTAACGGACCTCTGAGACTATCACAGTGCAGGTGCATTTATACGGAGACTTGATTACACACAGGTGGATTGTATTTATCATCATTAGTCATTTAGGTCAACATTGGATCATTCAGAGATCCTCACTGAACTTCTGGAGAGAGTTTGCTGCACTGAAAGTAAAGGGGCTGAATAATTTTGCAGGCCCAATTTTTCAGTTTTTGATTTGTTAAAAAAGTTTGAAATATCCAATAAATGTCGTTCCACTTCATGATTGTGTCCCACTTGTTGTTGATTCTTCACAAAAAATACAGTTTTATATCTTTATGTTTGAAGGCTGAAATGTGGCAAAAGGTCGCAAAGTTCAAGGGGGCCGAATACTTTCGCAAGGCACTGTAGTACCATAACCTATCCAGTAGATGGCACGGAGTAGGAGGTGGCACGGAGTAGGAGGTGGCACGGAGTAGGAGGTGGCACGGAGTAGGAGGTGGCACGGAGTAGGAGGTGGCACGGAGTAGGAGGTGGCACGGAGTAGGAGGTGGCACGGAGTAGGAGGTGGCACGGAGTAGGAGGTGGCACGGAGTAGGAGGTGGCAAAGTGTAGCAGATGGCACAGTATAGGAGATGGCAAGGTGTAGGAGAAGGCACGGTGTAGGCCTGTTCAAAGCATTAAATCCAGAATCTGTGTTCTTGATATTCTGTTATCTGGATCTGAATAACCCTATCCGATTATTTTTGGAAAAACTGGCAAAATAAAGCCAGATCGATCTCACCCTGGATTGAAAAAAAGAGCATTACAGAGTCCGGATCATTCTGAAAGTTCTGAAAAACTGGGCCCTGGGGATGAGTGAGTCATTGGTTAAGAATATCAATTGAGCGTTTCAATTACAGAAAGCTGTCCAACAGCGAACTCTGATGGTCCCAAGGTGGAAACTCATGTGAAAGCAGGGCAGCCACAGGACAGGTGTAAGAAAGGGAAAGTAAGACACTGGCATAAAAAAATACATATCATGTAGCCTATATCAAGTATGTGTTATTTGATGTGGTATCTTTTTAGACATTCCAAGGGGGAATCTGAACACACGCATGCAAGCTGTTGTGTCTAGGATTCTGCCGTGGTTTTAGTCCATGTACTTTTAGCTCACATTGTAGCTTTGTTTCATTTCCATATCCATTGAACCAAATGGGGAAATTCCTGGATTTACACATTTCAGAGTCAAATTTCCAGTGTGTGGGGGGTCTCAAAAAAACTGAAGTTGCGAAACGCAGTGGCATGCTTGAGTTCCTCAAGTCTGTTTCTTAGAATCACTGTGAACTCTGATCTTTTTCTCATGACCCTAATAGTAGTCATGTGAAATGGCTGGAATAAAATGGGTTAAACCTTTCCTAGAATACTATAATATTAAACAATAATGCATTAGTACTTTTTTTACATGGATAGTCTAATCCTTGTCTTCAAATCCTCTGGTTCAGCCACTATACCCAGAGCTGAGCATTACGCTCTGCCACCTCTGGTAGCTTGGCATTTCCACCCCTTGGATGGAGGGGGCATCTCCCGCTCATCCCAGTCAAAGCTCTTCCCTGTTCTGGTACCCCAATGGTGGAATAAGCTCCCCCATGACAACCATCAGACTGTCCCCATCTTCCGAAAAATGTCTCATCTTTTCTTTCTAGCATTCATTTTTCTAATAGCGGCTTTTTTAAATGTTTTTTTTTCACTTACAATGACTGTAATAGGTGGTTGTTTTACATACCTTAGTAGAATGCACCAACTAAGTCGCTTGGATGAGAGCATATGCTAAATTATTCAAATGTAAATCCCCTGTTTGTTTTTTTTGGGGGGTCGAAATGACATGACAATCATAAAGAACTGAGGACAGTGCACATGACAATACTCAAATATAAACACATAGACGATACAACACATTAGGACAAGACCATAAAAGGAATGAAATGTGGTACTAGCAATCAAAAAAAGACAAGTAGAAGTAGAAACTGTCTTTGGTTGTCATGAGGGTTACCCCACCTCAGTAAGCATGCCTTGGTTTGGCCATTCTGGAAAGTTTGTAAACCAGCATTGAGAAAGGCCTTATGATATAAAAGGGATCCCTGGTAATGTACACAGCCAAAAGGCGACAGGGGATAGTAGAGGCGACACAATGCTACGCAAGGTTTCCCATCATGTCAGTGTTACACTAACAACTTTTAGTGTACTTTGTTTGGCACAAGATTCTGCAAGACAAAGGCATATTTGCAAAGTGGATCTCATGCTAATAGTTAGATAGACAAAATGGATGTTACTTCCCTTGGGTTCTACAGTGAGAATAGCTACTATGGTTATAAGGGCTCCATGCTATCCCCATTGATAAAATTCCTCTGTCTCTTCCAGAGTGTCACAGAGAGTTTTGGTGCGGCCATCTCCAGCCTTAACGCAGTTCACCTGACAGATACTGTGATCCACAGGAGTAAGAGGATGATGCTGGACACATTGGGAGTGGGGCTCTTGGGGACCAGTACAGCGGTCTTCAGCAAGGCTCTCCAGTACAGCCAGGTAAACTATACATAAGTAAACTACAGTACTGTACTTCACAACAGACAGGAAACAGGCAAGCAGCAGTGTATATGGCAATTCTGCGTGTAAACAGAAATGCCACGTGCCACAATGGGCACGTGCCTGTAAACTTTGATATCAATCTCGGCATATACTGTACAGTATGGTCATATTTTTACACCAAAATATGTTTCTGATTGTATATACTTTTTATTTTCAATTGTTTACATGTTTATAGTTATGTATGCCATATGCTACATACCATATATGCCATTGCCCCTCCAGTTATTTTTCAACATTTGTGATATATAGACCAAAAAATGTAATCTAAAATGGGGACTTATATGGTTGACTAGAGGCAGGTTACTAATTGGTCCACCCTCAGAGTTTCTGATGCTGTTGATGGTGTGTGATCCTAGTTCTTCAAATCAGTGGAGAGGAGCAGTGTGTGGGGAAGATCAGGGATGACACTGCCACCCCAGTATGCTGCCTTCGTCAACGGCATAGCGGTAAGACAATCTCACATACAGTCCACCCCCATATACTTATCAAGTGATATATCTTTAAATGTTCCTCCTAATCTCATTATATTCCTATTCAAATCCCTCCCTTTGTCCTTATTTTTCTCTGTGGTAAATGTAACCAGTCTTTGAAAAAACAATTCAAATGTTGAGATTATGTTCACATTTTAACAGATTTGATTGACGCATTATACTCTGAAATGTTAATATTTATAAGATGTTAATATTAATAAGAGAATCCATTTTATTAAGTGTTCCGTTTTATCACAATTCCCCCTGTATGTTTCCCTTCCTCAAGTTGTAAGTGACCTAATACTTGGGTCAGTTACTTTCTAAATGTAATCCGTTTAGAGAACCTGTCCAAAATTGTGATCAATAACGTAACTTTTGGATTACCCAAACTCAGTAACGTAATCTGATTATTTTCAGTTACCTTACTTTCCCCTTAAGAGGCATTAGAAGAAGACCAAAAGGATCCATCCAATGCACTTGGTGTGTCATCATAGTGGTCTCTGACCTGTGATCAGCTCAGTAGGAACAGGCTTAACCTTTTTAAAGGCTGACTTGAATGTCATTGATAAACAGAAAAGTGTCAATGTATTTTTTTCTCGCTCCTATCTGCATTTAATAAGTAATTCAAGAAGTAATCACCTAGTTTCTCAAAAGTATCTGTAATCCTGAACTGGGTTGTGTTCAATAGAGCAAACCGTGGTAGCACATTTTGTATGGCCAAATTTGAACATTTTGTTCACTTCTGGAGCCTGTTCAGGAGGGTGCAATGTCACAGAACATTCAGACAGAAATACATTTAGTATGAGATATGCGCGTCTGTCATGTAGAATAGGTAATCGTATCAGCTCTATTCTATTTCTATCTTAATGTTTCACCTCTCTGAATGTACTTCGCCTCAGGTGCACTCTATGGACTTTGATGATACGTGGCACCCTGCAACCCACCCCTCTGGGGCCGTGCTCCCTGCCATCCTGGCCCTGGCAGAGACTCTGCCCACCCAGACATCTGGCCTGGACCTGCTGCTGGCCTTCAACGCAGGCATCGAGGTGCAGGGGCAACTCATGAGGTTCTCCAAGGAGGCCCACAATATACCTAGAAGGTATAACTGAGAATGCATATAAATGTGTGGATTTGCATGCATGCAATTTGTTTTTATTGTTTGTACAAATTATATTGGCAGTTTGTTTTGTACTGCCAATATAATTACTGTATATTTGTAGTCACAAGTGCTTATTCAAATCAGACTTGTGAGTAGAGATCTACAGTACATGCATTGTACAGGATGTATTTTACACACATTAGCAATTGCACTCAAATCTAAAATACCACATTTCTGGAGAGCTTCTTAATCCCAATCTTCTCCCAATCCTAAACTTCAGATTCTTCTCTCCCAGGTTCCACCCTCCTGCTGTTGTGGGAGTGATGGGCAGTGCAGCAGCTTCAGCTAAGCTCCTAGCCCTCTCCCCAGCCCAGTGTGTCCACTCTCTGGCTATCGCTGCCTCCTCCGCGGGGGCCCCCATGGCCAATGCAGCTACCCAGACCAAACCCCTCCACACTGGCAATGCCGCCCGCAGAGGCCTAGAGGCCGCCAAGCTCGCCCTGCTGGGGCTGGAGGGAAGTCAGGCCATCCTGGATCTCGAGTCCGGCTTCGGGGTCTTCTACTCAGACTACAGTCCCTCGGAGCTCCCTGGGACTAATGGTGGTTGTGGTGGTGGGTTTCGATGGGTTTTGGAGGAGCAGGACGTGGCCATCAAGCGCTTCCCGGCCCATCTGGGAATGCACTGGGTGGTGGATGCCGCCTTGGAAGCCCGGGCTAAGCTTGGAGCATCCGGAGAACCTGACCTCTGTAAGGTCCAGAAGGTGGTGCTCCGAGTGCCTCCCTCCAGGTACATTGACTGCCCCTTCCCGGCCATGGAGCACCAGGCCAGGCATTCATTTCAGTTCAATGCCTGCTCAGCCCTGCTGGACAACCAGGTGTCCGTGAACTCCTTCAGCGGGCCTCAGATAGACAGGCCGGCCTTGAGGGAGCTCCTGGCCAAGGTCAGAGTCGAGAACCCCCAAGACAACCACCCCAGCTTTGACAAGATGTACTGCGAGGTGACAGTAGAGATGGAGCATGGGGAGAGTGTCACAGCCAGGTGTGATACCTTCTACGGCCACTGGAGGAAGCCATTGAGTCAGGAGGACTTAGTTGGGAAATTCGAGGCGAACGCCTCCACTGTGCTTAGCCAAGAAGCTGTGGAGAGTGTTGTGGACATTATAGGGAATATAGAGAAGTGCCCGGACTGTACGGTGCTGAGATCATATCTGCAGATGAGCAGGCCGACAACCCATCTCTTCAGAGAACACCTTGGCTAACCAAAATCCCAACACTCTCTCAAATCCCATTTGCATTATCCCTTGTCGAACAGCCGTGACAGGATTACATTCCCCAACACAGGCCTTGAATTTATTGCAATCACACCTGGTATTAAAATGCATGCACTCTGGCTGCACTCTGTCTGCATTGTGTTCGGATCTCACTTTTTCCTCCCATTTATGCAACTTAGTTTGTGGTCACAATTCAAGAAGTAGACCTAAATTAAATATAGCCTATACATCACATGGTCTTGTGGTGCTTTCATTGTTTTGTCAGAGGCCCATTTCCATTTTATAATGCTTGGCATGACTGTATCTGTACAGCAGACCGTCGGATACAGTATATTCACCTCCATTGGAGTTGTTACAAAGGAGGATATAATTGTACTTTTTTTGTCACTGATCTACACAAAATAACTCAATGTCAAAGCGAAAAGAAAATTGTATACATTTGTACAAATGAATAAAATGAATCATAAAAATGTCTGTGTCATGTCAAGCCTAAATAAGTTCAGTAGTTGTAATTTGCTTAACAAATAACAACTGCAATACAGTGCTTGACTTGGGCAGGAGCTCACTGGATCTGAGTTACAGCAAATCAAATGTTCTACTTATTGAGCTCCTGTTCCTCTTGTAGAATATTAGCACAAAAGTATTGTGGAGCTTTAATTTTAAAGGATTTTCTTTTGTAATTAATACAAAACAAAAGCACAAAAAAAATAACAAAGAAAATGCTGCCAGGCATATGAATTGAAGTATTGCTTAAGCAATAAATGGGACAAGAATAGACCAACAATGACAGTTATAACAACAAGCATTATGAGTCAGTGTTCACAGTCAGGCTCTGTCCAGACGGTCCAGAAACGGACTCGAAACCTTGACAAAACTGCTGGAGGAGTTAGTGCTGAAAAAACTCATATTTCCCTAGTTAATGGTGTTAGTAATTTATGCTAGCTATCTACGGAAGCAAGGGGGAGTGGATGACTTCCATTCTGTCAGGATAATATTTTCCTAGTTAATGGTGTTAGTCATTTATGCTAGCTATCTATGGAAGCAAGGGGTAGTGGAGGACTTCCATTCTGTCAGGATAATATTTTTCTAGTTAATGGTGTTAGTCATTTATGCTAGCTATCTATGGAAGCAAGGGGGAGTGGAGGACTTCCAATCTGCCAGGATGATATTTTTTGCAGCCACCATTCCAAACATCAGAGTCTGTTGTTCCTCATAGGACCATCTTAGAACAGACTCTGAGCAGCCAAAGAGAGCTGCATCAGGGTCAATGACCCTCTCATATACCTTTGAATACCAATCAAAGATGTTCTTCCAAAAATGATTAAGTAGGGGGCAGAGACAAAAAAGATGAGTTAAATAAATCACATTTATTTATATAGCCCTTCGCATATCAGCTGATATCTCAAAATGTTGTGCAGAAATCCAGCCTAAAACCCCAAACAGCAAGCAATGCAGGTGTAGAAGCACGGTGTCTAGGAAAAACTCCCTAGAAAGGTGGAGATTATAACAGAACATGTCCAAGATGTTCAAATGTTCATAAATGACCAGCATGGTCAAATAATAATAATCACAGGCAGAACAGTTGAAACTGGAGCAGCAGCATGGCCAGGTGGACTGGGGACAGTAAGGAGTCATCATGTCAGGTAGTCCTGAGGCATGGTCCTAGGGCTCAGGTCCTCCGAGAGAGAGAAAGAAAGAGAGAATTAGAGAGAGCATACATAAATTCACACAGGACACCGGATAGGACAGGAGAAGTACTCCAGATATTACAAACTGACCCTAGCCCCCCGACACATAAACTACTGCAGCATAAATACTGGAGGCTGAGACAGGAGGGGTCAGGAGACACTGTGGCCCCATCCGATGACACCCCCGGACAGGGCCAAACAGGAAGGATATAACCCCACCCACTTTGCCAAAGCACAGCCCCCACACCACTAGAGGGATATCTTCAACCACCAACTTACCATCCTGAGACAAGGCCGAGTATAGCCCACAAAGAGCTCCGCCACGGCACAACCCAAGGGGGGGGGCGTCAACCCAGACAGGAAGATCACATCAATGACTCAACCCACTCAAGTGACGCACCCCTCCTAGGGACGGTATGAAAGAGCCCTAGTAAGCCAGTGACTCAGCCCCTGTAATAGGGTTAGAGGCAGAGAATCCCAGTGGAAAGAGGGGAACTGGCCAGGCAGAGACAGCAAGGGCAGTTTGTTAAATGTGGGAATAGTATGTGGGAATATTTTTAAGTGTTGTTGAGGAAACGATTCATTACATACTATGTTTAATTAGACATACTATGTCTACACATACTATGACATACTATGTCTACTACTGTTTTTTACTTAAATTGTCCATTGTTATATGCAAGTATCTTTTTACTGACACAAACTGGTCTTGTGTGACTTAGTCATAAATCTGAGTGTACAGATTTATGAGCCACTTGGGTGCGACCTCAGTATGTGACCTATGTGTTTACAATCGGCAGGAATTTAGCTATGCTGGAATTGCCGGGAGGAACAGAGAATGGCGACATCAGCTATCTTGATCTGCACAGCTAAATTACTTTTTACAACTCTGTTTCCCGGCCCTGATTCTGTACCTCTACAAACTTTCTATAAAAGGAAAGGGACAACTGTATTCGTTGGGCTTTTCAACTCGGAACTATATGAGTGATTGTTGAAATTGCTCAATTTCTGAAAATCTTATGAAGTTGTTTAAAATAATCTGCAGTCTCTCTTCCTATATAATTTATATCACTATTTGATCAAGTCTCTTTCACTATTTGACCTAGAAGTCATTTCCACCATTATAAGCAATAGGAAATCTTCCTACTTTGAGAGAACTTCTCATAACCATAGACATCTACAATACAGCTTCACTTATTGGCACACAACACAAAAGAGAGGCTATGGCCATGTTTGAAAATGAACCCTCATTCCTTAAGGTCATCACTGATCTGACATGGCTTGTTTCTGAAAGCAAACTTTCCCCTATCCAGATATGGTACATCAGTGATTATGAACACAAGGAAGGGCAGAGAATGACAATCGAGCCTCAATTTTGACACTGCAGTGTCTGAATCAGGCGAGTTTGAGCACATCCTGCTGTACCATGGCGCCGATGAGTTGAAGATCTCCTGGAGCATGGCCTTGCACATGAAGGTGCAGGTGGTAACATGGGTCTATGGAGTGATTTCAGTGCCAACAGAAATTGTATTTTAATTTTATAATTTTGAATACGTGTTAGGATATTTAATTTTATCATTTGACTCTGTTAGGATATTGAATTTGAATTAAATATTTTTTTATTTGTAATGCACAATTTGAATCATCATTATGATTTGTAACTGAATTGAATGAATATTGCATTCAGTTTTCAAATTACATTTCAATTGAATTCAATATTAAAATTCAATGTTTATATATTTAGTTTCAATATGGTAGATATTGCATTCATTTTCTGTGTATCAAGTTTACCAACGTTTCATATATTCAATTTCTCAGATGCATTCAGATTCAGTTTTCAAATTCAGACTCAAAACTGCTCTAAACAACATCCTGCTACTTTGCCAGTCATGAAAAGTAGAAGAACAAAGATAACTAACTCACTTCCAGCCAATCGCAAAGTAAAACAGGTTACCTGACCTCATTAATGGCCATTGCGAAGACTGTCTTTCCTGGCAGAAGAAGCAAGAGACAGTAGTGATCACTGAGCAGTCATATTAACTAACTCTTCGAAGAAAGGAGTCGTAGCCAGGGGAAAATGGCGTCCCTTGAGAGGGCAAGAACAAGATGTATGTCAGGAGAAGTGCAGTATTATTATAAGGAGACGTGTACTAGGAGTATAGAGGAGGAATGGAGGGGGAAAGAGAGGCAGAGGAGGTCGAAGAGAGGGAGGGAGGAAGAGGGTGAGCTTGAATCGGTTAAAAATTTCAGAAAAAATGTATATGGTTTGTGAAAGAAGAATGGTAGAAAGTGTAAGCAGAGTGAGCTGTATGCCGTATTGAAGACAGGGGGAGAAATGGAAGTGAGTGAGAGCAAAGTATCGGAGGTCGTATGTGGTGAAGTTCTTGGAGCCCGAGGGCCAGGATAAAGACGGGATGGTAAGAGGAAAATTTTTGTAAAAAGTGGACCCTTGCCTTTTGCCTGATCCATTTGTGGTTTCAGAGTGGGTGAAAAAGGAGTTGGGTGATGTATAATCGGTGGAGGTAACCCAAAGTGGTCTTGAGATAATTGTTTGTGTTTCTGCTGGTCAGAGGGAGCAGGTGCTCTGTGTTAAACGAATAGGGACAAGAGATGTGAATTGTTTTGGTCTCAAGAAAAGGGCACAATTGAAAGGAGTCATTATTGGGGTAGAGGTAAATGTGAAAGTTGACCAACTGAGGGGGAAGATTCCCAGTGTTTGTGATGTTCTTCGTTTGGTGAGTTGTTGTCTGTTCTTTTGAGTTTTGAGTCTTTGCCCGACAAAGTGGATGTTAGGGTATATTCTGTAAATTATCCCAAACTAGCTTTTGTGTCTAATACATTATGTAGTTACAGGTGTTAAGCTCAATGGCATGTGGCAGCAGTGTGTAGGATAGAGTTTACTAGGTCTGAGAAGTGTGTAGAAGGGCCTGAGACAAAGGAATGTGAAGCATAGGGGGAAGTAATGTCATGTGTTAATTGTAGGGATGCTCATGGTCCTGGGGATCAGAAATGTCTGCTGCGAGAGAGGCAGGTTGAGGTTTCCAGGGTTAGAGTAGTGCAGAAGCTGTCGTATGATGAGGCAGTGAAGAAACTAGAGGAAAATGGGTCAAAGGCGAGGAATCCTGAGAGGAGTGTTGTGTATAGTAGAGTTGTGCCAGTACAGAGGGATAGGCCAACAAGTGATATATGTTTCAGTAAGATTGGAGTTTTAGCATTTACAGCAATGGTTGTCAACTGTTCTGCAGGGATGGAACATAAGTCACAGACAATTGAGGTTGTGGTGGCAGCTGCAGAGAGGTATTTGGGTGTTCGAGACCTGACGTCAGAGTAGTTACAGGGTGTGATAAGTAGTGCTGCCCCATCCTTTCTGGCTCTCTGTCTGAGGCAGGACCAAATAGATGTACATAGTGGAGTAGGGTTGTGGGGTTTTAGTAAGAGTAGGGTTAGATGGTAGGGTATTCGTTAATTAATAAATGTTTTATTATATTTTTTTCAAGCAAAGTATACTCCAGTCTAGTAGGTGGCGGTAATGCAACATTTATTGAATGCCAAACGCCGATACACCTCGTCGAAGAAGAGGAAGAAGAAGAAGCCCGCAACACGGAAGTACGTGGGAAATGTCTGCTGGTCTTCTGCGGTTAAAATAAGTGTCTTGAGATGAGACCAACGGTGTTTTTTACGTGTTCAGTCCTATTTTACAATTTGGAGATTGTACATTCCCGAGGTGACGATGGAAAGCAAGAATGGCCGATTCCTTACAGGTAGTTATGGCAAATGTTCAATTCTAAGAGGTTAAAAAGTAAGACAGCTGCTGCTATCCATGTTTAGCCAAAGATGAGCTGTCTTCGACAACATGTCATGTGATACCTGTCTAGCTAAGAACGTTTTTTACAAGACCTGTCAGTGTAGGCAGATGAAAGGGGTTAGTTATAATAATCTTTGGTGTAGACCTATATTTTCTAACCACTAACTCGCTACCAATCCAACCCTCTGTCACAAATTGTAATTGACATTGACAGGCGATTTGATTGTCGTCCCGCTGCGGACTCGTACTGTGAAGCCATGTTCCCCTTCTGTCCCACCGGCGACAGGGATGGCCGGATCCCCTACATGAATAACTGGGATGTCATCTCGGTATTTCGACTGCAAGCTCCAGTGTGGGAGTTTAAATATGGATCATTGCTGGGGAAAATGGTAAGTAGTGTGTTTCGTTTTGGGGGGAAGTTGCACAGCTGTCATACTGTGTGTGTGTGTGACTCACACCAGGGTTTCTGTTAGCTGGTAAAAATGCTTTTTAATTGTTTTATTTTTTTACAAATAAATACAATTGGCATTATCTGATTTGTTCAGGACAAAAAAAAGAAAATGCGAAATAATGCTTTTTAGCCTATTCATTGATACATATCAGTTGATGGAAATACACTTAACAAAAATATAAACTCAACATGTGAAGTGCTGGTCCCATGAGTTGAAATAAAAGATCACAGAAGTGTTTCATGTGCACAACAAGCTTATTTCTCATTTTGTGCACAAATTAATTTACATCCTTGTTAGTGAGCATTTCTCCTTAGCCAAGATAATCCCCTCACCTGACAGGTGTGGTATCAATAAGCTGATTAAACCGCATGATCATTACACAGGTGCGCCTTGTGCTGGGGGACAATAAAAGGCCACTATAAAATGTCCAGTCTTGTCACACAACACAATGCCACAGATGTATAATGTTTGCGGGAGCGTTCATTTGGCATGTTGACTTCAGGAATGTCCACCAGCGCTGTTGCCAGAGAATTTAATGTTAATTTCGCTACCATAAGCCGTCTCCGTCGTTTTAGAGAATATGGCAGTACGTCCAACCGGCCTCACAACGCGCAACCATGCCAGCCCAGGACCTCCACATCCGACTTCTTCACCTGACCAATAGAATAGGTCAATATTTCTACTATGGGGGATAGTAGATTGACATCGGCTCATAGGCGTTCGTGTACATAAGGTTAGGGGAAGCTTTCCCTAAGTAAACTGCGAAAATTATAGCCTACTCCTGTCTATACAGAAATAAATGAAACCATTCAAAATAGGCTACTATAAGGATTGATCATTAGCTTCCCCTAGCATTATAAAAAAATATATATATCTATAATTGTGGATTTTTAAAAAATCGCATTGCCTACAGTTGGAAGGAAAGGCAGCGCATGGTCAGATACCAGTTGTCGAGTTGCAACTGTCAGTGAAAAGTAGAGGCCCAGCTAGGCATATTGCAATATTTGTATCGCAGGAAAACACACAGTAGTTTGGAAAGCAAATGGTTATTACTGTAACGAGAAGACAATGAAAATACTAATGTAATTTTGTTATAAAAATTCAACCTATTTGAGCGAACAACATCTTATTAGCACCAGCGGAGAGCATTGGCCATAACCCCGGTGAGTGCGCATATACACTTCATCATTGTTGGGTCAGTGCTGTTTAAGTTTGTTTTTGGACAATCTTTTTCTTACCCAGTTTAGTTGGATGTCATTCTATTTGTGTATCCCCTTCTTGTGTGCCTATTATATGGACAATGTCGTTTTTAAAGATCTTTTTGTCAGAGTAGTCTACCCTGTAATTAGTCCTATTAAAAAAATATTCTGCAGATGTCTCCAGTCATATACAAAGTGTAGTATATAATGGGTTTATCCTGTGCTCAGCCACCCAGGCCTCAGCCATGCATTGAATGGTCTTTCTTGCAAACAGTGAGTTATTGTTAGCCTAAATGATGACTATCCAATCTACTCATCACATTCCCAATAGTAGGCTATCTCGCATATCTCTTTAGATGCATGGAATGCTTTATTATATATAAATGTGCATGTTTGTTGAACATTTGCTTCCCCAAACTTGAAACTCAAACACTGACTAGGCTAGTGATTTTGCTTTTCATTACTCATCTTGTTGGCTGACTTGATGTTCTGTTAAATAAAGACAAAATAATCTTAACTAGGCAAGTCAGTTATGAACAAATTCTTATTTTCAATGACAGCCTACCGGGGAACAGTGGGTTAACTGCCTTGTTCAGGGGCAGAAAGACAGATTTTTACCTTATCGAATCCCCGAGCTTACCTTGAAACCTTTCGGTTACTAGTCCAACGCCCTAACCACTAGGCTACCTGCCGCCCCAATTACCATCACCTAAATGTGATTTCTGTCATTCTGGGCACCGTTGGGTGGACGCCCTAATCAGGTTACACACCCAATGCATATGGGTCCAGTAAATTTCTCATGTCTGGTAAATTTAAATGTCTGCTACTACATTTTGTATAACAGAAACCCTAATGCACACACACACACAGATTCCTGGTGCATTACAAATCTCTAACTGATTTGATTCTCTCACTCCTAGCATATCATGCATGATGCCATTGGGTTCAGCAGTGCTGAAACGGGGAGAAACTACACCATGGAGTGGTATGAACTCTTCCAGCTGGGCAACTGCACCTTCCCTCACCTGAGACGTGAGACTAACAACCCCTTCTGGTGCAACCAGGGAGCTGCATGCTTCTTTGAGGGGATTGATGACATCCACTGGTCTGAGAATGGTACCTTGGAGAAAGTGGGAGAGATCTCAGGTAACAAGACTGAGCAGGCCAAGGGCAATGTGAAATCTGGTAGTATTGTCTTTTAGATCTTTTGGCAGCCTGGTTGATCTTTTAGGATCGGCAGGTAGCCTGGTAGTTAAAGAGCGGCTAGTAGCCTAACGGCTAAGAGCTAAGAGGTGAAAAATCTATCGATGTGCCCTGAGATTAACCCTAATTACTCTGAGTGTCTGCTAAATGTAAAAATGAGGGTGAAGCACTTTGTTTAATAGCTTTGCCTGTCCTCACTACTATGTGTTGCTGAAGACCAGACTTTGTCAAAGTCAACAAATAACTCTTCAATGGGGTTGGAATGTTAGGTGTAACCATCACCATATTGATTCCTTTAGGTCTGCAATCACTGAAGGGGTAGAGCTTGTGGTTGCATTCAGACAGAGGCCATCTCTTTAGAAATGTTTTTTTTATAGTGAGCTTGTGGTTCAAAACACTCCTTTACAGGGCTTAATGAAAAACACAGGTTTGACACCTGTTGCCCATCGTGAACACATGGATTATAGGTGAATGCAGCATGAATTACTTATTGTGCATGTTAGTTTTGCAAACCCAAACTCCTCTCTGGTATGATAAATAACGATTACTGTCTCTCCTTCTAGGTGGCCAGTTCAACGAGATGGCCTTGTGGGTCCAGGACGACAACCAGACTGGGATTTATTATGAGACGTGGACGGTCCGCTCAGACCCTGGCCCCAACGCCACCGTGTGGTTTGACTCCTACGACTGCTCCCAGTTCGTCCATCGCACCTACAGGTATCTTACGCAACAGCGAGCCAAGCTGTCCAGCCGATTCCAGACCAACTACACTAAGATCTACCTGTACAGTGGGGAGCCGACCTACTTGGGGGATGATGATTCTATCTTCAGGGAGCCTTCTGCAAAGACGCTGGCTGAAGACATCCGCAAGTTCTATCACCCTTTCCGACCACACCAGTCGTACATTGACTTTGTCCTCAGTCTCGCGGAGGCTTATCAGAAGGTGGTAGAGGAGAAGAGCTTCTACTTGTACTATAACTTTGAATATTGGCACTTACCCATGAAATCTCCATATGTGCAGATCACATATGAGGAAGTGCCTTTGCCGTAAAGCCACAATTTGTAATTGGTTTTTCAGCCAAACAGCAGCCGAGCCGCCACTTTGCATTAAAGCTGAGGGATGGGTCTGGAAAAAAATGTTACCACTCAGTCAGATGGAGCTATGGATTGAAGGACTATCATTAATTCATTGAACTGCCATATTAAACTTTGTCACATGCGCCGAATAGATCAACTGTAGACCTTACTGTGAAATGCTTACTTACAAGCCCTTAACAAACAGTGCAGTTTAAGAAAGAGTTAAGAAAATATTCACCAAATAAACTAAAGTAAAAAATCATAAGTAACACAAAATAACAACGAGGCTATATACCGGGGCTACTGGTACTGAGTCAATGTGTGGGGGTACAGGTTAGTCAAGGTAATTTGTACATTGAGGTAGGGGTGAAGTGAATATGCAGATGATAAACCGTGAGTAGCAGCAGTGTACAAAACAAATGGAGTCGGGGTCAATGTAAATAGTCTGGGTGGTCATTTGATTATGTTCAGCAGTCTTATAGCTTGGGGGTAGAAGCTGTTAAGGAGCCTTTTGGTCCTAGACTTGGCGCTCCGGTACCTCTTGCCGTGCGGTAGCAGAGAAAACAGTCTATGACTTGGGTGACTGGAGTCTAACAATTTTTGGGGCTTTCCTCTGACAGCGCCTAGTATATAGGTCCTGTACTGGGCTGTATGTACTGTCCTCTGTAGCTCCTTGTAGCGCCTTATGGTCAGATGCCGAGCAGTTGCATCACCTCCTGATATGGCAATCGGTCAGGACGCTCTTTAGCTCGATGCGGATGTTGCCTGTAATCCATGGCTTCTGGTTGGGATATGTACGTACGGTCACTGGCGACGACGTCGTCAGGTGGTATACTCCTCAATGCCATTGGATGAATCCGGGAACATATTCCAGTTTGTGCTACAAAACAGTCCTGTAGCATCCGCGTCATCTGACCACTTCCGTATCGAGAGAGTCACTGATACGTCCTGCTTCAGTTTTTGCTTGTAAGCAGGAATCCAGAACTATTCCATATTGGATCTTTTTAGGTAGAGACAGCGATGCACGAAGTAAACAGCAACAAGTAAGAATGTACATGTTCTGGCCCTGGAACTATCATGTTGGGGCAGTGTAAACATACACTCAATTACTATTTGGTAGCATTGCCTTTAAATTGTTAAACTTGGGTCAAATGTTTCAGGTAGCCTTCCACAAGCTTCCCACAATAAGTTGGGTGAATTTTGGCCATTCTTCACAGAGCTGGTGTAACCGAGTCAGGTTTGTAGACCTTGCTCGCACACGCTTTTTCAGTTCTGCCCACAAATTTTCTATGGGATTGAGGTCAGGGCTTTGTGATGGCCACTCCAACATCTTGCTGTCCTTAAGCCATTTTGCCACAACTTTAAAAGTATGCTTGGGGTTATTGTCCATTTGGAAGACCCATTCAAGACCAAGCTTTAACTTCCTGACTGATGTCTTGAGATGTTGCTTCAATATATCCACATAATTTTCCTCCCTCATGATGCCATCTATTTTGAAAAGTGCACCAGTCCCGTGTGGTGGCATACTTCTGCTTTACCAAATGAGGAGAGTTAAACTACACACCAGTCAGTTATACTTAAACTACATCTTTAATAATAATAATAAGCTTTGCAATAGCATTTGACTTTCAACAATTCACTATTTCTAATGAACCGTTGAGAAGTACAAAGATCTTTTATAGCCCTCTCAACTTACATGACGAACCACAGATCTTAGGAACTGTTCACAAAGAAAGACTAATGAGAAAGGAGTATCCCATAGCCAGATAACATTTGCTATAAATTATCGTTCAGTTTGGTCCCTCAGACGAGGTTCTAATCTCATTCCCGGTATTTCATAGTACAAAAGCACCAACTCATCCAATAGCATATATCAATTGTCAACTCTAGATACTCCCATCTCAAGTAAACCCCCTCTCCTGGACAAGCGTAAGATCAGAGAGGACATACAATGGTTCCAGACACTGCCATACACCTCCCCCCAGTGGGAAAAGGAGGGAGTGACTGGTGCATGAAGGAGACAAGTAATTGGTTCTCCATTAATCACGCCATCCCTTCACATGGTTTAAGAATAGGTAAAGACACATTCACATATGAAGACAATGTTCCATTCTGTCCCTTTCCGATATTCTGCATAGCACCAGGGACATGTGAAAGACAAGCCTGACCTCTCCCCTCTCTGGGCCCCAAGTGACTGAGACCTAGCTGAGGGGAAACGTGCAACTGCCAACACTATAGTCCAAAAGGACAATGACAAGTATCTCACATAAGCATATTATGCAAATAAAACATCTTAATTGTCTGTTACCCAACTAATTCTGATTCATCCGCCACACCCTCCTGCAGCAAAGCACCCCACCCCGTGCTTCACGGTTGGGATGGTGTTCTTCGGCTTGCAAGCGTCCCCCTTTTTCCTCCAAACATAACGATGGTCATTATGGCCAAACAATTCGATTTTTGTTTCATCAGACCAGAGGACATTTCTCCAAAAAGTACAATCTTTGTCCCCATGTGCAGTTGTAGACTTGTGGTCTACAATTTATTTTCTGAGGTCTTGGCTGATTTCTTTTGATTTTCCCATGATGTCAAGCAAAGAGGCACTGAGTTTGTAGGTAGGCCTTGAAATACATCCATGGGTACACCTCCAATTGACTCAAATTATGTCAATTAGCCTGTCAGAAGCTTCTAAAGCCATTACATTTTCTGGAATTTTCCAAGCTGTTTAAAAGCAGTAAACTTCTGACCCACTGGAAATGTGATACAGTGAATTATAAGTGAAATAATCTGCCTGTAAACATTTGTTGCCAAAGCTATAGTTAACAATAAATTTGTGGTGGTTGAAAAGCTAGTTTTAATGCCTCCAACATAAATGTAAACTTCCCACTTTAACTGTATACATATACGTCAGTAACGGGTCTGGCTGAAATAGACACATCCACTAATTTGAATGGGTGTCCACATACCTTTGTGTGGGTAAACTATGGCCAAAAGTTAACAGGTTATGGTCAATAATATCAAAACCTGCACTGATGACAGTTCAGCTCCCACCATCTTATCAATTTCTTTCAACCAGTCGTTTGTGTCAGTGCAGTACATGTTGAGTATGACAGCTTGTTTGGCGCTGTGTGGGCGAGCGGTTTGCTGACGTCAACATTGTGAACACAGTGTCCCATGGTGGGGTTATGGTATGGGCAAGCATGAGTTACAGACAATGAACACAATTGCATTTTATCAATGGAAATTTGAATGCACAGAGATACCGTGATGAGATCCTGAAGCCCATTGTCGTGCCATTCATCCTCCATCACCTCATGTTTCAGCAGGATAATGCACAGCCCCATATCTCAAGGATCTGTACACAATTCCTGGAAGCTGAAAATGTTTCAGTTCTTCAATGGTCTACATACTCAAACATGTCACCCATTGAACATGTTTGGGATGCTCTGGATTGGCGTGTACGACAGCATGTTCTAGTTCCCGCGAATGCACATGAGGATTGGGACAACAGGACACAATCAACAGCCAGATCAACTCTATGCGAAGGAGATGTTGCGCTGCATGAGGCAAATGGTCAAACAAGGAAACCATAGTATATTGTATACAAGAAACAGTTGCAGTGACATTCTCTTCTGTAAATACTTTAACCTGAAGATATGTTGCTATAGACCCATTATCGATGCTGCTAATTGTGACCTAAGAAGCCAATGCTAGTAATGTGCATTGTGCCATATTACTTTCTCCTCAACCTGTACTAGAACGTATTACAGTAACTTCCTACACAAATAATGCAATGTGTTTTAGTTGATGTCATTTATTGTATGGTTAGACAAAGGTTCTAGAGCAAATGTATGAAGGAAAATAAGTCTATACACACAAAGTAATGAGTTTCAATATTTTAGCAATGAAGCCCTTTATCTCCACTGAAAAAAAAATATAAATGCAAGTGTTGGTCCCATGTTTCATGAGCTGAAACAAAAAATCCCAGAAAATGTTCCATACTCACAAAAAGCTTATTTCTCTCAAATGTGTTTACATCCCGTTAGTGAGCGTTTCTCCTTTGCCAAGATAATCCATCCACCTGACAGGTGTGGCATATCAAGAAGCTGATTAAACAGCATGATCATTACACAGGTGCACCGTATGCTGTGGACAATAAAGGGTCACTCTAAAATGTGACGTTTTGTGACAACACAATGCCACAGATGTCTCAAGTTGAGGGAGTGTGCAATTGGCATGCTGACTAGGAATGTCCACCAGAGCTGTTGCTAGATCATTTCATGTTCATTTCTATATCATAAGCTGCCTCCAACGTTGTTTTAGAGAATTTGGCAGTACGTTCAACTGGCCTCACAACCGCAGCCCACATGTAACCACCCCTGCCCAGTCGTGTGAAATCCATAGATTCGGGCCTAATGAATGTCTTTCTATTGACTGATTTCCTTAAATTAACTGTAACTCAGTAAAATCTTTGAAATTGTTGCATTTATATTTTTGATCAGTATACCTCCCCAGGGTCAAGATGAACTTGCGGATACCATATTTGTGTCTCTGCAGAAAGTTGCTAACTAGCGTTAGCTAGTGGGGAAGTTGATAAGTGGCTTCATTGCCAAGTATCCATTTAAAATCATGACTCGTGCTACCAGACCCTTCTGAGAGAGTTTACACCAAAACCCTTTGATGCTCTGCATTCAACTAACTGTACACATTGGGGGATGCTTTCTCAGACAGAGATTAACACTAGTCCTGAACTACAAAGCATGCAACAAAAAAAATCTGCTTAATCTGTGCCTGTAAAACTGACCCATAATATCATAGAACAAACCATTTAATGAATTACATGGAAACCATCTAGCAAAGGATAACTCTCGTGCTCTCACATATACAGTTGAAGTCAAAGTTTACATACACCTTAGCTAAATACATTTAAACTCAGTTTCACAATTTCTGACATTTTAATCCTAGTAAAAATTCCCTGCCTTAGGTCAGTTAGGATCACAATTTTATTTTAAGAATGTGAAATGTCAGAACAATAGTAGAGTGATTTATTTCAGCTTTTATTTTTTTCATCACATTTCTAGTGGGTCAAAAGTTTGCATACACTCAATTAGTATTTGCTAGCTTTGCCTTTTAAATTGTTTAACTCGGGTCAAACGTTTCGTGTAGTCTTCCACAAGCTTCCCACAATAAGTTGGGTGAATTTTGGCCCAATCCTCCTGACAGAGCTGGTGTAACTTAGTCAGGTTTGTAGGCTTCCTTGCTCGCACACGCCTTTTCAGTTCTGCCTACACATTTACTATAGGATTGAGGTCAGGGCTTTGTGATGGCTACTTCAATACCTTGACTTTGTTGTCCTTAAGCCATTTTGCCACAACTTTGGGGGTATGCTTGGGATCATTGTCCATTTGGAAGACCCATTTACGACCAAGCTTTAAATTATAAACTTCCTGACTGATGTCTTGAGATGTTGCTTCAATATATCCACGTAATTTTCCTGCCTCATAACACCATCTATTTTGTGAAGTGCACCAGTCCCTCCTGTAGCAAAGCACCCCCACAACATGATGCTGCCACCCTCGTGCTTCACGGTTGGGATGGTGTTCTTTGGCTTGCAAGCCTCCCCCTTTTCCCTCCAAACATAACGATGGTCATTATGGCCAAACAGTTCTATTTTTGTTTCATCAGACCAGAGGTAATTTCTCCAAAAAGTACCATCTTTGTCTCTATGTGCAGTTAGCCTATCAGAAGCTTATAAAGCCATGACATCATTTTCTGGAATTTTCCAAGCTGTTTAAAAGCACAGTCAACTTAGTGTATGTAAACTTCTGACCCACTGGAATTCTGATACAGTGAATTAAAAGTGAAATAATGTCTGTTAACAATTGTTGGAAAAATGACTTGTGTCATGCACAAAGTAGATGTCCTAACTGACTTGCCAAAACTATAGTTTGTTAACAAGAAACTCCAACCTGAGAGTATGTAAACTTCCGACTTCAACTGTACAATACATGATCCATGTTGGGGCATGGTGACAAAACACCCAAAATAGTCCAACAACTGATATCTAGGAAATGTTACAACCCACGAAATCAACAGGCTTCATTCTTCCAACCAGTCACTTTCTCCCAACTAGTAGGCCAACTCTTTATAATTTTGGTATACATTTAAGGTGCTTACAACTAGAGGTCGACCGATTAATCGGGGCCGATTTCAAGTTTTCATAACAATCTATTTTTTGGACACCGATTTGGCCAATTATTATTAATTTTTTTTCAACACATTTATTTAATCTTTATTTAACTAGGCAAGTCAGTTAAGAACACATTCTTATTTTCAATGACGGCCTAGGAACGGTGGGTTAACTGCCTTGTTCAGGGGCAGAACGACAGATTTTTACCTTGTCAATCTTGCAGCCTTACAGTTAACTAGTCCAACGCTCTAACCACCTGATTACATTGCACTCCACGAGGAGCCTGCCTGTTACGCGAATGCAGTAAGCCAAGGAAAGTTGCAAGCTAACATTAAACTTATCTTATAAAAAACAATCAATCAATCATAGTCACTAGTTAACTACACATGGTTGATGATATTACTAGTTTATCTAGCGTGTCCTGCGTTGCATATAATCGATGCGGCGCGTATTTGTGAAAAAGGACTGTCGTTGCTCCAACGTGTACCTAACCATAAACATCAATGCCTTTCTTAAAATCAATACACAGAAGTATATATTTTTAAACCTGCATATTTAGCTCAAAGAAATCCAGGTTAGCAGGCAATATTAACCAGGTGAAATTGTGTCACTTCTCTTGCGTTCATTGCACGCAGAGTCAGTGTATATGCAACAGTTTGGGCCGCCTAATTTGCCAGAATTTTACGTAATTATGACATAACATTGAAGGTTGTGCAATGTAACAGGAATATTTAGATTTATGGATGCCACCCGTTAGATAAAATACGGAACGGTTCCGTATTTCACTGAAAGAATAAACGTCTTGTTTTCGAGATGATAGTTTCCGGATTCGACCATATTAATGACCAAAGGCTCGTATTTCTGTGTGTTATGTTATAATTAAGTCTATGATTTGATAAAGCAGTCTGACTGAGCGATAGTAGGCAGCAGCAGGCTCATAAGCATTCGTTCAAACAGCACTTTTGTGCGTTTTGCCAGCAGCTCTTCATTGCGCTGTTTATGACTTCAAGCCTATGAACTCCCGAGATTAGGCTGGTGTAATCGATGTGAAATCGCTAGCTAGTTAGCGGGGTGCACGCTAATAGTATTTCAAACGTCACTCGCTCTGAGACTTGGAGTGGTTGTTCCCCTTGCTCTGCATGGGTAACGCTGCTTCGAGGGTGGCTGTTGTCGTTGTGTTGCTGGTTCGAGCCCAGGTAGGGGCGAGGAGAGGGACGGAAGCTGTACTGTTACACTGGCAATACTAAAGTGCCTATAAGAACATACAATAGTCAAAGGTATATGAAATACAAATGGTATAGAGAGAAATAGTCCTATAATAACTACAACCTAAAACGTCTTACCTGGGAATATTGAAGACTCGTTCAAAGGAACCACCAGCTTTCATATGTTCTCATGTTCTGAGCAAGGAACTTAAACGTTAGCTTTCTTACATGGCACATATTGCACTTTTACTTACTTCTCCAACACTTTGTTTTTGCATTATTTAAACCAAATTGAACATGTTTCATTATTTATTATATTAAGTTAAAATAAGTGTTCATTCAGTATTGTTGTAATTGTCATTATTAAAAATACATATTTCTTATATATATATAAATATAAATAAAAATAAGCCGATTAAATCGGTATCGGCTTTTTTTGGTCCCCCAATAATCGGTATCGGTGTTGAAAAATCATAATCAGTCAACCTCTACTTACAACAATAACTAACCTCCAGAAACTATTTGTGAATCTGACAGGGATATATATATAAACAAAACTGTACACCTTCACTGAACGCCCGGGAAACCTTCACTGAACACTTCAAGGTTTTCAGGTTTTGCTTTCTTTTGTACTCATCCTAACCTACGCTTTGGCTACCCAGTAAACAGCCAGTAACTAAGTTCACTCGACCAGAAGACATGCCTAGTCTGGCACTAGCTAGTGACAAGCTAATTTGCTGCATTCAAGAACCTGATTTCACCCTTGATGTTCTAGATTAGAATAGTCCCAAGGAAATTCCATTCTGGGAAACCGGTCAGGATCGACAACTGAGAATATATCTAAAGTTACCAGTCCATATAGGTGCATCATGAATGAGTACAAGTAGCTTCACATCCCCGATTGCCCTTAGTGTGAAATAATAATTTTAGATTCAGATTATTTTGAATCACCCTTTCATCTGTTAAATACAAACAATTGTGGCAACTGAAATTACTCAAACACCAACTATTTGTTGCAAAAAGTGCAGAGTTCCTGTCCAATTCTTAGCCTTGTATCTTTCAGCTTATTCTGTTGTAATGTCGGGTAGCATACCTCACAACATGCAGCTTCTAAATGTGGAAGACATTTCAGTTGTACAACTGACAAGGAATCCCCCTTTCCCTCCACAAACCGTTAAAAGTGATTGAAAACCAACATACAAAACAAAATCACAACATTTCTCAGAGGACAGAATATCATAGCCAGACTAAAAGCCAGTGACCAAATTTACACTTTTAAAACACACTGGCTTCCAGTCCTCTCTCCACCTTTTAATGGTCTTTGTATTGATTGTCCAATGGGCGTATAAGGAATGTCTGAGCCACGAGTTGAGGACCAATGAAATCAGATACCCTCCCTCTCACAATGTTTGTGTCATCACCCCCTTCATTTGAGGAAGACTGATTAAAAAAAAATATGAAAATATGTAAATGGTAAAATACCTTACACATTCAGTAATGACAGCATTTCCAAAATGTCCGTTTTTCACGAGATTGTATTTAGACATTTGTGAAAGGCAAACTGACAGCTGCAACCAACCATAGTCATATAATCCATATATGGCTGTTCCCATTCAAGTCAAGACTGGAAACCATTGCACCCATGAGTTTAACAGTCAAATTGCCAGGGTTAGAGGTTCAAAAAAACTCTGGATTTTATGTCTATGGCCGCAATGCAACAAGCTGTTCCACAGATAGAAGGAGCGAAAGGAGTGGGGAAAAAGATGCTCGTACAGTGATAAGCACACCAAAGACACTTCTAAAAGCCTGAATTTCCCAGATAACTTTTCTTTCATTTTGATTTCGGCACAAATTAAAATGTGGTACTGATGGACATTTCAGCATTGTCTCAATGAAGAGTTTGGCTAACCATGGGCAGTTACAAGCCTGCTAGAGTTAGCGGCAGGTGGACAAGCAATCGTAGTATGGATGAAGCCGGACCTGGAATGTGAAGCTAACTGAAGCTGGTTAGCTTTATAAAAGCCTGAGTAGATCTGTACTGAACAAAAATATAAACGCAACATGTAAAGTCTTGGTCTTGTGTTTCATAAGCTGAAATAAAAGATCCCAGAAACGTTCCATACGCACAAGCTTATTTCCCTCAAATTTTGTGCCCAAATTTGTTTAGATCCCCATTAGTGAGCATTTCTCCTTTGTCAAAATAATCCATCCACCTGACAGGTGTGGCATATCAAGTAGCTGATTAAACAGCATGATCATTACACAGGTGCACCTTGTGCTGGGGACAATAAAAGGCCACATTTTGTCACACAACACCACAAATGTCTCAAATTGAGGGAGCGTGTTTGCAAGCCTCAATCCCGCAACTGTGCTGCCCGCTCATTCTGATTGGGTGGGCCTATGCCCACCCATGGCTGCAACCCTGCCCAGTCATGTGAAATCCATAGATTAGGGCCCAATTTATTTAAAGATTATATGACTGGTAACTCAGAAAAAATGTTTAAATTGTTGCATGTTGTTTATATTTTTGTTCAGTATAGCTGGCCTCATAGTACACCACTCAGGACAATTGGGGCAACATCTAGGCTACCTCTTCTTAAGAAGGTGTGCAGCAGTACTGTGTAGTGGTGGCTGCTGTGGGCAGCATGGGCTACAACCCTGGTCAAAACAGGGTTGGTGTTTTCTAACAGATGCGCTATTTCAATAAAAATCAGCCATAGCATAACTGTCTGTACCATGAGTTAACCAAAAAACTCCACCCTGTGTCCCTGACCAGTGTAGCCTCTTACGCCTGAGGGGTGTGCTCTTCTACCACAAAGCCATACAGTACAGAGTTTGGAAAACTAGACGACATGTTGACGCAAAACATCCCATAATAAGAACTTAATACATTTCATGTGATCAATAGAAAATCTGTTTTGTCTGAGCTCTAGGGGACAGGTCAGTTTTAAATATACTGAACAAAGATAAATGCAACAATTTCAAAGGTTATACTGAGTTACAGTTCATGTAAGGAAATATGTCAATTTAAATAAATTCATATAAATAAAAATTAAAGCCATGGAAGAACTGGGAAGTTTTCAGCTTCCAGGAATTGTGTACTGATCTCTAAAACCACATTGGAGGCAGTTGCCGGTAGAGAAATACACATAAAATTATCTGGCAATAGGTCTTGTGGATATTCTTGCAGTCAAGCATGCTAATTGCACGTTTACTCAACCCTACCCCTAACCTAACCCTAAGTTTACTGTGGCATTGTGTACTGTGACAAGACTGCACATTTTAGAGAGTGGCCATTTGTCCCCAGCACAAGGTGGACCTATGTAATGGCCATGCTGTTTAATAACTTCTTTGGGATAGGGGGCAGCATTTTCACTTTTGGATGAAAAGCGTGCCCAGAGTTAAACTGCCTCCTACTCAGTCCCAGAAGCTAATATATGCATATTATTATTAGTATTGGATAGATAACACTCAGAAGTTTCTAAAACTGTTTGAATGATGTCTGTGTGTACAACAGAACTCATATGGCAGGCAAAAACCTGACAAAAAATCCAAACAGGAAGTGGGATATCTGAGGTTTGTAGTTTTTGAACTCAGCCCCTATCGAATACACAGTGGGATATTGGTTGTTGCACTTCCTAAGGCTTCCACTAGATGTCAACCGTCTTTAGAAACCTGTTTGAGGCTTCTACTGTGAAGGGGGGCCGAATCAGAGGTCTGCCAGCAGCCTCGATCTCAGTCACGCGCATTCACATGAGGTAGCTCTCGTTCCATTGCTTTTCTACAGACAATGGAATTATCCGGTTGGAACATTTATGATAAAAACATAAAGATTGATTCTATACGACCTGTTATATAACTTCTTTAAACTTTTCGTCCGACGTTCGGCTGGACCTGCACGCGCGTTTTGGATTTGTTAACCAAACGCCCTAACAAAAGGAGTTATATGGACATAAATTATGAACTTTATGGAACAAATCAAACATTTGTGGAACTGGGATTCCTGGGAGTGCATTATGATGATCATCAAAGGTAAGTGAATATTTATAATGCTATTTATGACTAATGTTGACTGCGCAACATGGCGGATATTTCTTTTGGCTGTTTTGGGCTCTGAGGTGGGGTACTCAGATTATGCTTTTTCCGGAAAGTTTTTTTGAAATCTGACACAGCGGTTGCATTAAGGAGAAGAGGATCTAAAATTCCATGTATAACACGTGAATTTTCATCAACATTTATAATGTGAATTGATGTGGCTGTCTGCAAAATCACTGCATGTTTTGGAACAACTTAACATAACAAGCCAATGTAAAATGAGATTTTTGGATATAAATATGCACTTTGTCGACCAAAACACACATGTATTGTGTAACATGAAGTCCTATGAGTGTCATCTGATGAAGATCAAAGGTTCTCTATATTTGTGCTTTTTGTGACTCCTATCTTTGGCTGGAAAAACAGCTGGGTTTTTCTGTGACTTCGTGGTGACCTAACAATCGTTTGTGGAGCTTTCGCTGTAAAGCATTTTTGAAATCAGACACTGTTGCTGGATTAATGAGAATTTTATATTTAAAATGGTGCCTAATACTTGTATGTTTGAGAAATTGTATTTATTAGATTTTTGCAGATTTGTATTTGGCGCCCTGCAATTTCATTGGCTGTTGGGCGAGGGGTTATAGATAATCCATCCACCTGATAGGTGTGGCATATCAAGAAGCTAATTAACCTGTCTGGGAATAGGGTGCTAGCGGAACCCCGTTCCCAGACAGGTGTAGTATATCAAGAAGCTGATTAACCTATCAGGTGGATGGATTATCTTGGCAAAGCAGAAATGCTCACTAAGAGGGATCTAAACAAATTTGTGCACAAAATTTGAGAGAAATAAGCTTTTTATGCATTTGGAACATTTCTGGGATCTTTTATTTCGGTTCATGAAACAACACTTTACATGTTGCGTTTATATTTTTGTTCAGTGTATAGGAATGGAGTATACAGTGAGAAAAGTAGGAAAAATCGCATCCCTGAAAAATTCGCATTTTAAGTAGAACACGATTATCTTCGGTTGTTCCTTCGCTGCCAACATGGACGCTTCAGACAGAGTTTCAAGGTGGGAAAAAAGAGAAAAGTATGTCAAACTCTGTACAGTAAATCCACAGCCCCCTTCAACGGCTCTACCAGGTGGGCATCATGTCGGGGAACCAGACACGGCCGAGATGCTTTGAAACCTCCCAGTGGATTTCATCCAGGTTGTACTTATGGTCAGGAATCAGCACCTCCTCCATGATGGACAGCTGGGACAACCTCCGACCGCACATCTTCACGAATTCCACGAACGCGCTGCACGACACCTCACACTCCCCAAGGCCAATGGCCGACAGCTGGGTGCAGCGCTTGGCGATGCGGATTAGCTCCTCGTCCAGCGGCCGCAGCCCATTGGCGCACACCACCAACTCCACTAGCCGGGGGCAGTGGACCCCAACGCGGCCCAGCACATCCTTACTGACTGAGCGACCAAAGTAGAGGTGGGTGATGGGGACTTCCTCCCTGAAAAAGGGGCCGAACTCGTCCTCGTAGAGGAAGAAGTACATGACCAGGTTGAACTTGGGCGAGTGGCGCAGCATTGCGTCCCAGCTGGACTTCCTGATGGTGTGGAAGTGCTGCCCGGGGTTCTCGCTGACCACATCAATGCGGAGATGCTCCAGGTGGACGTGTTTCTCAGAGGAGAGGGCTAATAAGAGCTCGTCACTCAGCAGGTGGTAGTTCAGCGCCAGCTCCCTCAGGCCATGGCACTGGTCCGCCACACACAGGATACCTGCACACACAGAAAACTTTGGTTTACAAATATGGTCCTATTATTACTCCAATTATAACATATGTCCCTATTAATTCAAATTACTTTAGCTTTAAATGGTGTAACACTAGAAGGGCCGAGACAGTCATTTTGACTGCATATGAAAGAAATGGAAAACTCTGCAATTTTTACATCATGCTCCCTCCGTCCTTGACTTATCCTAAATAAGTATATTTAACACACGTATATTGTGAGAATGTTGATATCACAAACAGAAAATGTTATAAGCAGTTTTGATAGCTACAGTGGGGCAAAAAAGTATTTAGTCAGCCACCAATTGTGCAAGTTCTCCCACTTAAAAAGATGAGGCCTGTAATTTTCATCATAGGTACACTTCAACTATGACAGACAAAATGAGAAAAGAAATCCAGAAAATCACATTGTAGGATTTTTAATGAATTTATTTGCAAATTATGGTGGAAAATAAGTATTTGGTCAATAACAAAAGTTTCTCAATACCCTTTGTTGGCAATGACAGAGGTCAAACGTTTTCTGTAAGTCTTCACAAGGTTTTCACACACTGTTGCTGGTATTTTGGCCCATTCCTCCATGCAGATCTCCTCTAGAGCAGTGATGTTTTGTGGCTGTTGCTGGCAACACGGACTTTCAACTCCCTCCGAAGATTCTCTATGGGGTTAAGATCTGGAGACTGGCTAGGCCACTCCAGGACCTTGAAATGTTTCTTACGAAGCCACTCCTTCGTTGCCCGGGCGGTGTGTTTGGGATCATTGTCATGCTGAAAGACCCAGCCACGTTTCATCTTCAATGCCCTTGCTGATGGAAGGAGGTTTTCACTCAAAATCTCACGATACATGGCCCCATTCATTCTTTCCTTCCTTTACACTGATCAGTCGTCCTGGTCCCTTTGCAGAAAAACAGCCCCAAAGCATGATGTTTCCACCCCCATGCCTCATAGTAGGTATGGTGTTCTTTGGATGCAACTCAGCATTCTGTGTCTTCCAAACACAACGAGTTGAGTTTTTACTAAAAAGTTATATTTTGGTTTCATCTGACCATATGACATTCTCCCAATCTTTTTCTGGATCATCCAAATGCTCTCTAGCAAACTTCAGACGGGCCTGGACATGACTGGCATGTACTGGCTTAAGCAGGGACACACGTCTGGCACTGCAGGATTTGAGTCCCTGGCGGCGTAGTGTGTTACTGATGGTAGGCTTTGTCACTTTGGTCCCAGCTCTCTGCAGGTCATTCTTTAGGTCCCCCCCCCCGTGTGGTTCTGGGATTTTTGCTCACCGTTCTTGTGATCATTTTGACCCCACGGGGTGAGATCTTGCGTGGAGCCCCTGATCGAGGGAGATTATCAGTGGTCTTGTATATCTTCCATTTCCTAATAATTGCTCCCACAGTTGATTTCTTCAAACCAAGCTGCTTACCTATTGCAGATTCAGTCTTCCCAGCCTGGTGCAGGTCAACAATTTTGTTTCTGGTGTCCTTTGACAGCTCTTTGGTCTTTGCCATAGTGGAATTTGGAGTGTGACTATTTGAGGTTGTGGACAGGTGTCTTTTATACTGATAACAAGTTCAAACAGGTGCCATTAATACAGGTAACGAGTGGAGGACAGAGGAGCCTCTTAAAGAAGAAGTTACAGGTCTGTGAGAGCCAGAAATCTTGCTTGTTTGTAGGTGACCAAATACTTATTTTCCACCATAATTTGCAAATAAATTCATTAAAAATCCTACAATGTGATTTTCTGGATTTTATTTCTCATTTTGTCTGTCATAGTTGAAGTGTACCTATGATTAAAATTACAGGCCTCTCTCATCTTTTTAAGTGGGAGAACTTGCACAATTGGTGGCTGACTAAATACTTTTTTGCCCCACTGTATAGAGTATCAGAATGAGCAGGTTAAGTTTAATCTTGCACGTTAATGTTAGCCACTTAGCTAAATTCAGTTGGAGAGAATTTATTTGGCACATCTTAGATTGACGAAAACATTCTTATCCAGAGCGACTTACAGGAGCAATTAGGGTTAAGTGCCTTGCTCAAGGACACAGACAGATTTTTCATCTAGTCAGCTCGGGGATTCGAACCAGCAACCTTTGGGTTAATGGCTCAAAGCTCTTAACCGCTAGGCTACCTATTGCCCACATAGTTAACTTAAAAGTTATAAATTAAACCCAGCAAAAAAAGTCCCTTTTTCAGGACCCTATCTTTCAAAGATAATTCGTAAAAATCAAAATAACTTCACAGATCTTCATTGTAAAGGGTTTAAACACTGTTTCCCATGTTTGTTCAATGACACATAAAAAATTAATGAACATGCACCTGTGGAACAGTCGTTAAGATATTAACAGCTTACAGACGGTAGGCAGATAAGGTCACAGTTATGAAAACTTACGACACTAAAAGAGGCCTTTCTACTGACTGAAAAACACCAAAACAAAGATAACCAGGGTCCCTGCTCATCTGTGTGAACATGCCTTACGCATGCTGCAAGGAGGCATGAGGACTGCAGATGTGGCCAGGGCAATAAATTGCCTTGTCCATACTGTGAGACGCATAAGACAGCGCTACATGGAGACCGGACAGACCGCTGATCGTCCTCGCAGTGGCAGACCACGTGTAACACCTGCACAGGATGGTTACATCCGAACATCACACCTGCGGGACAGGTACAGGATGGCAACAACAACTGCCCGAGTTACACCAGGAACGCACAATCCCTCCATCAGTGCTCAGGCTGTCCGCAATAGGCTGAGAAAGGCTATAGACTGAGGACTTGTAGGCCTGTTGTAAGGCAGGTCCTCACCAGACCCACAGTCGCTGGACCAGACAGGACTGGCAAGAAGTGCTCTTCACTGACGAGTCGCGGTTTTGTCTCACCAGGGGTGATGGTCGGATTCGCGTTTATCGTCGAAGGAATGAGCGTTACACCGGGGCCTGTACTCTGGAGCGGGATCGATTTGGAGGTGGAGGGTCCGTCATGGTCTGGGGCGGTGTGTCACAGCATCATTGGACTGAGCTTGTTGTCATTGCAGGCAATCTCAAAGTTGTGCATTACAGGGAAGACATCCTGCTCCCTCATGTGGTACCCTTCCTGCAGGCTCATCCTGACATGACCCTCCAGCATGACAATGTCACCAGCCATACTGCTCATTCTGTATGTGATTTCCTGCAAGACAGGAATCCTAGTGTTCTGCCATGGCCAGCGAAGAGCCCGGACCTCAATCCCATTGAGCACATCTGGGACCTGTTGGATCGGAGGGTGAGGGCTAGGGGCATTTCCCCCCCAGATATGTCCGGGAACTTGCAGATGCCTTGGTGGAAGAGTTGGGTAACATCTCACAGCAAGAACTTTCAAATCTGGTGCAGTCCATGAGGAGGAGATGCACTGCAGTAATTCATACAGCTGGTGGCCACACCAGATACTGACTGTTACTTTTGATTTTGACCCCCACCCCCCTTTGTTCAGGGAAACATTATTCCATTTCTGTTAGTCACATGTCTGTGGAACTTGTTCAGTTTATGTCTCAGTTGTTGAATCCTATGTTCATACAAATATTTACACGTTAAGTTCAATGAAAATAAACGCAGGTGACAGTGAGAGGACGTTTATTTTTTTTGCTGAGTTTATATAGCTGGTAAACAGTAGTGAATTTCATACAAGTGTAACTTGATCACCTCTCTTAAGTTGCGCTGCATTAATGACTCGCCTCACGAAGCTCCCATTTTCCTCGTTGTGCTTCTTTGTAAACAAACACACGTGACTGGCTCAAACCGCTGTTTTGAAAAACTAGTACCGGTAAGCTTCCTAGTACCGGTAAGCTTCATAAAAATAAAAAAAGGATACATGCGATCTGCTTACCTATTATCTAGTGCATGTTGACTGCAGGTATTTACTTAAAGTACTAATATTCAAAGCCCCAAAAAATTTACTTAACATAGTGCTAGCAAACAATAAGGAATCCTCAAAGACAATGCTAACAAGCACATTGCAAACATTTTGTACAGTTCCTGACCTAAACAAGTAACTCAAACACTACTCAGTTTGCTGCACGCACAAAATTAATATTAGCCAGCAAGGCTCTTGATACAGGTGGGAATTCTCTGCTGTTACCAAGTGAATGCTTGATTATCGAAGAAGCTAATCATTTAACACTAAATTAGCAATCCAAATGCCCAACTGCTGAGCATTTAGCACATTTTAGACAGTTAACTTAATAGTTATAAGATATCTCTGAATTAGAGACGTGTGGGGGGCTGCCTTAAATCGGCATCCACGTCTTCGGCGCCCGGGGAACTGCCTTGCTCAGTGGCAGAACACTACACCAATGAGGGGGGGTAGTGAGACCAGGCAGTTTAAGTGTTAGAGGGCTTTCACTGTTGTGCCCAAGGTTTTTGGTTTGAAACTACAGCTATGATAGCTATGAAGGCCTCAGATATGAGGCTGCCTCTTTAACTCACCGTCCCCTCCGTTCTCCCTCCCTCCATTGACAAAAAGGGGACACTGTCTTCCAGCTGATGGTAAAACTCAAGTCGCACTGCATTATTCCTGCCTCATGCACCAATTAATGTCCAGATAAATAGAATGTCCAGATAAAGTGAAATATTACTCAATATAAAAAATGTAAAAAGGACAAGCCTATAATAATAACAAGCTTATCGAAACACTTTGCTATACTCATTCATTGCAGCTGCAGTGTTGGGTGTAGCACATTTTATGGCTTATAAACACGACAGTGCTGAATAACAAACATAAAATGACTCAAAAACAGCAGTGCTTTGGTTTTAAAGTTTTGAAATCTCACAGTATCAACTTTGCTGTGCACTCAAGGCTTCATTTTTATTGTCTATGGCTGGAGGAAACTGCAGACACGGTGATCTGAGCTATTTGATTGGCCAGCGGTAGTCCTGTCGGTGCACCTTCAGACACATGAAATGGTTCAAAATGTGAACACTTTGCCTTCCAGACACTACGGTTGCTGAATCAAGTGCACCTACCGCCAACAGCACGAAACAAATAAAACAAAAAATAGAAACTCTAAGGCTTAATCATTTTTAACAGAAATGTTTGGTGATTGACTAGGAATGCTTTGGAGATGGACCAGTTGATCGCTACCAATGGGTTGGCAACCACTGCTATAGAGGCTTCTTTATTCTTTGACTTTGTGCTATTAACTTGCCAGCTATGAGACAAAACGGCAGAAATACTTTGAAAACAGCTACTGCAGCATTTATTTTGCTATAAATGTGATCATACTTGACTATTTTTATTCACAAATGCAAGTGAAATGCTCGGACTGTGGAGCCCTGACCACCTGCCAATGTGACTGGTGAAATAGACATACCCGCCAATGCAAAAATAGTTCCGCATGTGGCTGGTGTTCATTTTAGGCCCTGTAGATGAATGCGTTTGTTTTCCATGATTGTGTTCGGTATTTCTGTTTTGAATTTCCTATTTAAAGTGTATATTTTTGTAATTACAGGTCTCATCTGTAAAGAGGCCTTGGCCTCAGCATTTGGGGGCAGGTCATACCAAGGATCATTTAGCTATTTGATTTTGAATTTTAGGACCCCTTAAGGTATCAGCCAAATTAATAAAAAAATGTGTTAATTAAACACTTAATTTACTTGGCCTTATTACAATTAGCCCATAGAAATGCATTGAATAACAGCTTCATATATGGATAAACATGGTCCAAAACATTTCTAAAGGAAGTCTATTCTGAAGTGTCTATCGGAGAAATATAAGATCCAATTTTTTTTAATTTTTTTTTACATGTATTTAACCCCTCCTTTTAGCCACTAATCTGTCTCTATATACTTCCATTCCTTTTTTAAACAGAGTTGACACTTATTTGAGTGCCTAATCAGGAGTCGACTGTATGGCGTTGCTCAGGGACCATTCAATGGAATAATCCATTCTAGGGATCATTCAATGACCATAAACTCAGACAAGCTACCTGCAGGGGAGACATGAGGGCAGCTGCTCATCTTCAACATCCTCAGCGTGTCGCTGTTGTTGGCCACCAGGACCTTCAGGGACGGGTCATCCACCGGTGTGTCGTCGATCTTCAGAGATGACAGGGACTTGGAGTTGACAAACACCACCGTCAGGGCCGAGATGAAATGAGACTAAAGGAGGAAAACAATCAGTCAACAGGTAAATAAAATGGATGATTGCAGGTGTATGCTATAACAAAGACCTGCACACCGCTCCACTGTGGAATTACAGGCTCAGTGTAAACTGTGGAATTTTGACCTTTAAAACGGGAGCCAAAAGCTAATGGACAATCAAATCCTAGTTATAGAATAGTATTCACAATCAAGGTTACACATTAGAATGCCAACCATTGTCATGGAACATTTGGTACCAACAGTTTCCTGAACACTAAATATACAGTGCAGTCAGAAAATATTCAGACCCCTTGCAGCCTTATTCTAAATTGGATTAAATTGCCCCCCCCCCCATCAATCTACACAAAATACCCCACAATGACAAAGCAAAAACAGGTTAGACATTTTTTGCAAATGTATAAAATGAAATCAAACAGAAATATGACATTTACATAAGTATTCAGACCCTTTTTACTCAGTACTTTGTTGAAGCACCGTTGGCAGCGATTTAAACCTCTTGGGTGTGACACTACAAGCTTGGCACACCTGTATTTGGAGAGTTCTTTTCTGCAGATCCTCACAAGCTCTGCACAGCTATTTTCAGGTCTCTCCAGAGATGTTCAATCGGGGTCAAGCCCACTCAAGGACAGCAGAGACTTGTCCTGAAGCTCTTCCTGCATTGTCTTGGCTGTGTGCTTAGGGTTGTTGTCCTGTTGGAAGGTAAACCTTCGCCCCAGTCTGAAGTTATGAGCAGGTTTTCATCAAGGATCTCTACTTTTCTCCGTTCATCTTTCCCTCAATCTTGGACCAGTCCCTGCCACTGAAAAACATCTCCACATCATGATGCTGCCACCACCATGCTCCGTAGGGATGGCGCCAGGTTTCCTCCAGACATGACACTTGGCATTCAGGCCAAAGAGTTCTTGGTTTCATCAGATCAGAGAATCGTGTTTCTCGTGGTCTAAGAATCATTCAGGTTCCCTTTGGCAAACTCCAAGTGGGCTGTCATGTGCCTTTTACTGAGGAGTGGCTTCTGTCTGGCCACTCTACCTTAAAAGGCCTGATTGGTGGAGTGCTGCAGAGATGGTTGTCCTTCTAGAAGGTTCTCCCATCTCCACAGAGAAACTCTGACAGAGTGTCCATTGGGTTCTCGGTCACCTCCCTGACCAAGGCCCTTCTCCCCTGATTGCTCAGTTTGGCCGAGCGACCAGCTCTAGGAAGAGCCTTGGTTCCAAACTCCTTCCATTTGAGAATGGAGGTCACTGTGTTCTTGGGGACCTTCAATGCTGCAGACATTTTTTGTACCCTTCCCCAGGTCTGTGCCTTGACAAGATCCTGTCACGGAGCTCTACGGACAATTCCTGCGACCTCATGGCTTGGTTTTTGCTCTGACATGCACTGTCAACTGTGGGACCTTATATACACAGGTGTGTTCCCTTACAAATCCTGTCCAAATCAATTTAATTTACGACAGGTGGACTCCAACCAAGTTGGAGAAACATCTTAAGGATGATCAATGGAAACAGGATGCACCTGGGCTCAATTCTCTCATAGCAAAGGGTCTGAATACTTTAAATAAGGTTTCTGTTTTTTATTTGTAATACATTTGCAAACCTTTCTAAAAACCTGTTTTCACTTTGTCATTATTGGGTAGATTGATGTCGAAAGAGTAATGGGGTCTGAATACTTTCCGAATACACTGTAAGGCCAATCTTTGGCTCTGATTCCAACAGGCTGAGTGTAAGTACCTTGGGCAACTCCATGAAGCTGGGTCTGGCCGTAGAGATGAGCCCTAGTGTCTTTAGTGAACAGTTCACCAGCTGGGAGAGAATGTCACAGGCTGCCTCTGCAGATTCCGTGCTGCTGTCCACCTAGAGATAAAAAATTAAAACAATATATACTTAAATTTAAAACACAAAATGTTGGTCCCATGTTTCATGGAAATAAAAGATCTCCGACATGTTCCATATGTACAAAAAGTGTATCTCAAATTTTGTGCACAAATTTGTTTTACATCCCTGTTGGTGAGCATTTCTCCTTAGCCAAGATAATCCAGCCACCTGACAGGTGTGGTATCAACAAGCTGATTAAACAGTATGATCATTACACCGGTGCATCTTGTGCTGGGAACAAACGACCACTAAAATGTGCAGTTTGTCACCAACGCCACAGATGTCTCAAGGTTAGGGAGCGTGGCATGCTGACTGCAGGAATGTCCACCAGAGAATTTAAAATGTTAATTTCTCTATCATATTCAATTGACCAATTTCCTTAAATGAACTCTAACGCAAACATTTTGAAATTGTTGCATGTTGCATTTATATTTTTGTTCACCCAACACTTGACCTCTGATGCCAATCATAAAATTAAATATTGATTTCGCATCTTAATCAAAAACAAACAATTGCAGCGGTGGGAAAGTTGACGTAAGTAGTCCACATGGACAATGGCACGGTCTCCAACCAAAATTTTAGAGGCCCTCTTCTTGGTCGCAGACAAATGTTCCTGTTTTGAAGCTCATTTCCTGCAATTCAGCATTTTGCAATGCGCATGACAGAAATGGTGCAGTTTAAAGCTAATTTCCTATGGTTTATGCCGTGTTCTTATGCCATCTGAGTGACTCAAACATATCATGAATGGGGGCCCCATGCCATTCATTTTTATTTTAGATTCTCCCTTTTATTTTGGTTATTGTTAGTTCTCAAAGATTATCTTATTTAAACAATTAATGGACAAAGGGGGAACACTGAATTCCCACTCACTTTGAAGCTGACATACTGCAGGTGGTTCGAATGCCTCTTGATGATCTGTTTGATTAGTTCTGGGTGTGTTGCCTTCAGGTAAGAACTGGCAGGCTGGTTCAGCTCAAACTCAAAGCACCTCCATAGCTCGGGCATGTGGAAAGCTTGGTTCCAGCCACGGCACACTTGCGAGGCATACGCCCGGTCCAGAAGAGGCAGGAATTGGAAGATGTTGAGCAGGATCTCCTGAGGGAGCAGTGCCCAGTCGAAGCCAAACTCGCAGAGATCTACATCAGTCTCTTCCTCCTCCTCTTGGTGCTTCTCTTTGCTTGGCTGTAGCTTCCGCACCTTCTTGCAGGACTCGGTTGGGCCCTCGCTGGAAGAGCTGCAGGCGTCCTCATCTCCTTTCACCCTCTTCATCCTATAGGAGACACACAACGAGGTTTGGTGGGAATAATACATCGCAAATCATTGGCCTGCTGGCAATTATAGTTTATTAAACACGGGATTTTGTACATTAAAATCACAGCATACAATGCCATAATTATAGAAGAATAACAGCCAGGTAACAATACAAAAAAGTGATCTTATTTTATTGCCTAATTGGAACTAATAACTGCTACTGCATTCCTGGCATACAACATTTTCACAATATTAGGCAGGGTAGGAACGTCAAAAGTTCCAGTTTGGACACTAGTGTAGAGCGCCTGGTTAAATTGTGTTTAGGAGCATTTTTTCAATCTCTAAAATGGCTAATACTATTGAGAAATGTGTGACTATTGAAAAAAGGCTGAGTTTGCTTTGTTTACTATAATCCTAAATTACGATATTTTATTATTTTGCCATATCTAATTACCAAAAATATAAGACACAACATGCAACAATTTCAATTATTTAGTCAATTGAAATCAATTAATTAGGCCCTAATTTATGGATTTCACATGACTGGACAGGGGTGCAGCCTGGGACAGCATATTTCCCCCCCCCACAAAGGGGCTTTATTACAGACAGAAATACTTGTCAATTTTATCAACGGTCCAGGTGGCTAGTCTCAGACAATCCCACAGGATCGCTCCTCTTTCACCCCAGCTGCCAAACTAAACCTAATTCAGATGACCATCCCACTCATGCTAGATTACAGAGACGTTATTTATAGATCAGCTGGTAAGGATGCTCTCCAACGGCTAGATGTTCTTTACCATTTGGCGATCAGATTTGCACCTTATAGGACACATCACTGCAATCTATACTCAGCAAGACCCACTGGTTGATGCTTATTTATAAAACCCTCTTAGGCCTCACTCCCCTCTCTGAGATATCTACTGCAGCCCTCATCCTCCACATATAAAACCCGTTCTGCCAGTCAGATTTTCTTGAAGGTCCCAAAAGCATACACATCCCCGGTCGCTTGTCTTTTCAATTCGCTGCAGCTAGCAACTGGAATGAGCTGCAACAAACACTCAAACTAGACAGTTTTATCTCAATCCCTTTATTCAAAGACTCAATCATGGACACTCTTACTGACAGTTGTGGCTGCTTTGCGTGATGTATTGTTGTCTCTACCTTCTTGCTGTTGTCTGTGCCCAGTAATGTTTGTACCATGTTTTGTGCTGCTACCATGTTGTGCTGCTACCATGTTGTGTTGCTACCATGTTGTGTTGCTACCATGTTGTTGTCATGTTGTATTGCTACCATGCTGTGTTGTCATGTGTTGCTGCCTTGCTATGTTGTCGTCTTAGGTCTCTTTATGTAGTGTTGTGTTGTCTCTCTTGTCCTATATTTATATTATTATTTGTTTTAATCCCAGCCCCCATCCCCTCAGGAGACCTTTTGACTTTTGGTAGGCAGTCATTGTAACAAATAATTTGTTCTTCAATGACTTGCCTAGTTAAATAAAGGTTGAATAAACATTTTTAATACAATTTAAAAAATGGTAAGGGTAGGCAACAACGCTGATCCTCAACACTTAGTCCCCTCCTGCACTCCCTGTTCACCCACAACTGCATGGCCAAACACGACTCCAACACCATCATTAAGTTTGCTGACGACACACAAGAGTGGTAGGCCTGATCACTGACAACGATGAGACAGCCCATAGGGATGTCAGAGACCTGGCTAGTGCTAGGAGAACAACCTCTCCCTCAATGTGAGAAAGACAAAGGAGCTGATCGTGTACTACAGGAAAAGGGGAGCCGAACAGGCCCCCATTAACATTGACGGAGCTGTAGTGGAGCAGGAGGAGGGTTTCAAGTTCCTTTGTGTCCACATCACCAACAAACTATCATGGTCCAAACACAGCAAGACAGTCGTGAAGAGGGCACGACAACACCTTATCCCCCTCAGGAGACTGAAAAGATATGGTCCCCAGATCCTCAAAAAGTTCTAGAGCTGCACCATCAAGATGTCGCACCATCAAGAGCATCTTGAAGGGTTGCATCACCGCCTGGTATGGCAACTGCTCAGCATCTGACCGTAAGGCACTACAGAGGGTAGTGGGGTTTTTTTTTTTTACACTGCTGCTACTCGCTGTTTATTATCTATGCATATTTACTTCACCCCTACCTACATGTACAAATTACCTCGACTAACCTGTACCCCGGTACATTGACTCGGTACCGGTACACCCTGTATATATTTTTATTTTAGTTTATTTGGTAAATATTTTCTTAACTCTTTCTTGAATTGCACTGTTGGTTAAGGGCTTGTAAGTAAGCATTTCAGAGTAAGGTCTACACGCGCTGTATTCAGCGCATTTGACAAAATTTGATTTGGGTTTTGGAAAGTGCAAGTTGATGACCTTGATGATCCTTTCCAATAAATATAGGGGTCTTATTCTGGTGACATGAGATCATCGATGCTTGGCTCCCATTTGACAAATAAAAATAATCAGTCGGGGTCTCAATTGACTGTAGAATAAACAAAGTGCAATTTCAAGACTTGGTTGAGCATCAAAAATTGTTCACTTGATATATCAGTCACTGATAGTCACTCAATTAGCCCATGTCAGCTAACTTTCTTTTAGATTGGTAAATTAGTCTAGTGGGCAGGTAAATTAGTCTAGTGGGCAGCTATCTAAACTGGTAATAATCAAAGTCAAGGTTGATTTTGTTAGTCTCACTATGGCAAAATACAGAGCAACTGGAGCCACTAATGATGAGGTAAGATTTTTTGTGACCCCCACCCCCGATGTACACTACACATGCGCTCTAGCCAACAGCACGCAGTTACAGTACTGCATCTGCGCTTTGCTAGCTGGAGCACACATGACAATACCAGCACACTCGCTATACAAGATTTTTTGTGAGAAACCCATCAGCAGTTGAAAATGCGATGGAAACCAATTTATCTTGTATTTTTTATTCGGTAAATGGGAATTCTACCGCAAAAGGTATTTTTATGTGCACCACGTCATCTTTATCTGCAACAAGTCAATTTGATGGAAACATCTCTGGTGGGAAAATAAACACGTTTGCTCCCTGTTCTATTGATTTTAATGTGATAGATGGAAGTAATTAACATAAGTGTCCTCTAACCAGTGATGTACACATTATTCCCAGATTCCGTGTAGTTTTGGAGCTGTGTTAGGAGGTGCAACCTCATCTCCGCCCTCTTGCGCAATTGATTGTGCACAATGTGTTAATCGATGCGAGTGATTGAAAAAACAGTTTTGCGTTTCTCTTTCTGTTTTGGTTAACCCCCATATTAAAATGCAACATTTCAAAATGTAGCTTACAGTTCTGCAGGCTGTCATCTAACCAGTGATGTAAAAATATATCCAGCAACCATGTGGTTTTTGAGTTTAAACAGCGCATTGCAACTTGACAAAAACAAGAGTTTTTGGAGAGTGAAGTTTATAAGGTGCTCGTATAAAAAATATGATTACTATTGTTGTACATGCATGTGTACAAACTACATTTTATGTTTAGATGTTCAATATATCAAACGGTTTCTGCATATTGGCAATTTATAAACATGTTCTACTGTTAGCAAGAACAGCATCATTTTCAACTTACATTTTAGGAATATAAACATAACTCAACATTAATTTTCAATGGTATTGTTCTTA
The DNA here is from genome assembly GCF_018296145.1 of Oncorhynchus tshawytscha. NCBI lineage: Eukaryota > Metazoa > Chordata > Actinopteri > Salmoniformes > Salmonidae > Oncorhynchus > Oncorhynchus tshawytscha. The sequence continues at coordinate 404,607 of NC_056454.1, read as the reverse complement.
AATCAGGTAAAACGTTGTGATTGATTTATTTTGATGAAATACCAGAAATCACCAAAACGGGTTTGCACTGCCTACCATGGGGCCATACAGCCATTGGAGCCAGAAGGGCAACTGTTACTTTAACTACTAACTAGGACTATACAATGATGAGGGACCTAACGCAAGTTAGTTAGCCATTACAATAAAGTTATTTGACAACTACTTAGAAATTCATAGCTAGCTAGTTAGCATCCTTCCACGCATGAGGATACTGTCTGGCCAAGTTTGCTGTGCCAAAGTTATTAAGTTATTTAACTAAGTGGCAGCATTTTACGAGCTAGTCAAATTATTGGTAGATAACTAACCCGTTACACGTTACACCGACAATCAAATTATATTATAGTTGACACATCCCCTTACCTTATGTTTACACTTGACAGCTGGCTAAAAATCCGATCACTGGCAACTTCAACCTCGGCCGGCACTTGAACAACTCATTCACCCGAGCCAAATATCGCCACATTTACAGTTTCCTTTTAGATAATGTTCGTGTGTTGTGCTATATCTCCGGTGACGTAAATTACTTTGCGGGAGTTTCAGTTGACCCCCCATCCGTGAAATGGCGACGTGTTGTTGTGACAGTAGCGCTGCATTGTGGGTGATACTGTATGAAATGGCTTCCTCTTCTTCGGTGGGATTTATTCGCTGTTGGCATCCGACGGTAATGGTGCTTTACCGCCACCTACTATACTGGAGTGTGGGCCAGAGAAAAGAATAAACTAAATCCTACCTGCCAGCCCCGTTGCTCTTTAAAATAAAATATATCTAATGATGTTCTACTCAATATTCTCTTTTAACTAATTTCCTGGTTCACCTTCTCCCTCCTACTAGATATCAGCCTCTCCCTTTCCTCTGATACTGCCCACACTGTAGCAATACACCCACAATGTAACAGGGCTCCCGGTTGGCGCAGTAGTCTAAGACACTGCATCTTAGTGCAAGAGGCACCACTGCAGTACCTGGTTTGAATCCAGGCTGCATCACATCCGGCCGTGATTGGGAGTCCCATAAGGTGGGGCACTATTGGCCCAGTGTCATCTGTGTTTGGCAGGGGTAGGCTGTCATTAAATAAAGGTTCAAAACAATAATCATACATGTAAGGTCTTATTAAACACAGCCGGTTGTTCTGCCCAGATCAGTCTAGGGTCAAAGTATACCCCCAAGGGACCTGAAGGCCCCTACCCAATCCAAGTTTCTCCCATATAACCTCAAGTGTACCTCATCTCCCACCTTCCTCCTGGTTCCTCTCTAGGTTTCTTCCTAGGTTTTGGCCTTTCTAGGGAGTTTTTCCTAGCCACCGTGCTTCTACACCTGCATTGCTTGCTGTTTGGGGTTTTAGGCTGGGTTTCTGTACAGCACTTTGAGATATCAGCTGATGTACGAAGGGCTATATAAATAAATTTGATTTGGTAAAGAACACTGTCGGAGTTCTCTAACAGAAATATAAATATTTAACATTCATGAAAATACAGCTTCACTTCTTGTTAATCCAGCCGCTGTGTCATATTTCAAAAAAGGCTTTACTGCGAAAGCACACCATGCCATTATCTGAGGACAGCTCCCCGCAAACAAAAGCATGAAAAACATTTTTCAACCAGGCAGGTGCGCCACAAAAGTCAGAAATAGTGATAAAATAAATGCCTTACCTTTGAAGATCTTCTTCTGTTGGCACTCCAAAAGGTCACAGCTACATCACAAATGGTCCTTTTGTTCAATAATGTCCTTTATATCCCCAAAAACTCCATTTAGCTTGCACGCTTCATTCAATAATCCACCGGTTTCCCTCCTTCAAAATGCATTCGAAATGAATCCCAAACGTTCCCAATAAACTTCTCCAAACAAGTCAAAGAACATTTATAATCAAACCTCAGGTACTCTAATGCGTAAATAAATGATACAATTTAAGACGGAGGAGCCCTAGGAACTGCAATCTAGGAGGTTTTGCCTCATAATAAACATGACAGCCATTGGAAACAATGGTAGGCTGAAATTATAATTTTTTGGGATGGTTTGTCAGGGTTTTGCCTGCCATATCAGTTCTGTTATACTCACATACATTATTTTAACAGTGTTAGAAACTTTAGAGTATTTTCTATCCAAATCTACCAATTATATGCATATCCTAGCTTCTGGGCCTGAGTAACAGGCAGTTTATTTTGAGCACGCTTTTGGTGCAGGTCTACAATTTTGTTTCTGGTGTCCTTTGACAGCTCTTTGGTCTTGGCCATAGTGGAGTTTGGAGTGTGACTGTATGAGGTTGTGGACAGGTGTCTTTTATACTGATAAGTTCAAACAGGTGCCATTAATACAGGTAACGAGTGGAGGACAGATAAGCCTGTTAAAGAAGAAGTTACAGGTCTGTGAGAGCCAGAGATCTTGCTTGTTTGTAGGTGACCAAATACTCCATAATTTGCAAATAAATTCTTCAAAAATCCTACAATGTAATTTTCTGGATTTTTTTTCTTCTCATTTTGTCTGTCATAGTTGAAGTGTACCTATGATGAAAATTACAGGCCTCTCTAATCTTTTTAAGTGGGAGAACTTGCACAGTTGGTGGCTGAATAAATACCCCCCCCCCACTGTACATATACATATGAGATCAGTAATGTAGGGTACGTAAACATTTTAAGTAGCATTGTTTAAAGTGGCTAGTGATATATTTTACATAAATTCCCATTATTAAAGTGGCTGGACTTGAGTCAGTGTGTTGGCAGCAGACACTCAATGTTAGTGGTGGCTGTTTAACAGTCTGATGGCCTTGAGATAGAAGCTGTTTTTCAGTCTCTCGGTCCCTGCTTTGATGCACCTGTACTGACCTCGCCTTCTGGATGATAGCGGGGTGAACAGGCAGTGGCTCGGGTGGTTGTTGTCCTTGATGATCTTTATGGCCTTCCTGTGACATCGGGTGGTGTAGGTGTTCTGGAGGGCAGGTAGTTTGCCCCCGGTGATGCGTTGTGCAGACCTCACTACCCTCTGGAGAGCCTTACGGTTGTGGGCGGAGCAGTTGCCGTACCAGGCGGTGATACAGCCCGACATGATGCTCTCGATTGTGCATCTGTAGAAGTTTGTGAGTGCTTTTGGTGACAAGCCAAATTTCTTCAGCCTCCTGAGGTTGTGCGCCTTCTTCACGACGCTGTCTGTGTGGGTGGACCAATTCAGTTTGTCCGTGATGTGTACGCCGAGGAGCTTAAAACTTACTACCCTCTTCACTACTGTCCCATCGATGTGGATAGGGGGGTGCTCCCTCTGCTGTTTCCTGAAGTCCACAATCATCTCCTTTGTTTGTTGACGTTGAGTGTAAGGTTATTTTCCTGACACCACACTCCGAGGGCCCTCATCTCCTCCCTGTAGGCCGTCTCATCATTGTTGGTAATCAAGCCTACCACTGTAATGTCGTCCGCAAACTTGATGATTGAGTTGGAGGCATGCATGGCCACGCAGTCGTGGGTGAACAGGGAGTACAGGAGAGGGCTCAGAACATACCCTTGTGGGGCCCCAGTGTTGAGGATCAGTGGGGTGGAGATGTTGTTACCTACCCTCACCATCTGGGGGCGGCCCGTCAGGAAGTCCAGTACCCAGTTGCACAGGGCGGGGTCGAGACCCAGGGTCTCAAGCTTGATGATGAGTTGGGAGGGTACTATGGTGTTAAATGCTGAGCTGTAGTCGATGAACAGCATTCTCACATAGGTATTCCTCTTGTCCAGATGGGTTAGGGCAGTGTGCAGTGTGGTTGAGATTGCATCGTCTGTGGACCTATTTGGGCGGTAAGCAAATTGGAGTGGGTCTAGGGTGTCAGGTAGGGTGGAGGTGATATGGTCCTTGACTAGTCTCTCAAAGCACCTCATGATGACGGAAGTGAGTGCTACGGGGCGGTAGTCGTTTAGCTCAGTTACCTTAGCTTTCTTGGGAACAAGAACAATGGTGGCCCTCTTGAAGCATGTGGGAACAGCAGACTGGGATAAGGATTGATTGAATATGTCCGTAAACACACCAGCCAGCTGGTCTGCGCATGCTCTGAGGACGCGGCTGGGGATGCCGTCTGGGCCTGCAGCCTTGCGAGGGTTAACACGTTTACATGTTTTACTCACGTCGCCTGCAGTGAAGGAGAGTCCGCATGTTTTGGTTGCGGGCCGTGTCAGTGGCACTGTATTGTCCTCAAAGCGGGCAAAAAAGTAATTTAGTCTGACCAGGAGTAAGACATCCTGGTCAGTGACGGGGCTGGTTTTCTTTTTGTAATCCGTGATTGACTGTAGACCCTGAGACATACCGCTTGTGTCTGAGCCATTGAATTGTGACTCTACTTTGTCTCTATACTGACGCTTAGCTTGTTTGATTGCCTTGCGGAGGGAATAGCTGCACTGTTTGTAATCGGTCATGTTTCCGGTCGCCTTACCCTGGTTAAAATCAGTGGTTCGCGCTTTCAGTTTCACGCGAATGCTGCCATCAATCCACGGTTTCTGGTTTGGGAATGTTTTAATCGTTGCTATGGGAATGACATCGTCAATGCACTTTCTAATAAACTCGCTCACCGAATCAGCGTATTTGTAAATGTTGTTGTTGGAAGCAATGCGGAACATATCCCAGTCCCCGTGATCAAAGCAGTCTTGTAGTGTGGAATCAGATTGGTCGGACCAGCGTTTAACAGACCTGAGCGTGGGAGCCTCTCGTTTTAGTTCCTGTCTGTAGGCAGGGAGCAACAAAATGGACTCGTGGTCAGCTTTTCCGAAAGGAGAGTGGGGGAGGGCCTTATATGCGTAGCGGATGTTAGAATAGCAATGATCCAAGGTTTTACCAGCCCTGATTGCGCAAACAATATGCTGATACAATTTAGGGAGTCTTGTTTTCAGATTAGCCTTGTTAAAATTCCCAGCTACAATGAATGCAGCGTCAGGATATGTTTTTTCCAGACCTCCGTCCCAAATTACTCTCTCCTCCCCATAGTATCCCCGATGTCCAACAATAACATATTCTGACAATGTAAACGTTCTACATTCCCCTCTCTCCCTCAGTGACATGAATAAGAATATTTCACATTTTCACATTTAGAAGTCAGAACCCATCACCTTCCTCCCCAACACTCTGTTGTACAACACCAATGCCTTAACCAGTGCCTCATTACTAAGATGGGCCAACATAACATGGGCCAACATAACATAGCACACATCATCTTCCCCAGGTGACGTTAACCCAGCCTTACCTATTGCCCTTTTCACCACTGCCATGGTAAATGGAGCATTCAATGCACATTTTACATCCTCCCTCCTATTCAGCACTCCAGGATGCTCCTCTCTCGTTCTCTCTCTCCCTACTCTGACAGATTTGCTGAGCTATGCACTTGGACAAATGCTTCGGCCATTATCTTTGCCTTCTCCTCATCTGTTCCTGCCACATCCTTCTCACTCGTCAACACTGGATAATCCATCACCCTTCTGACCCCACAAATCCTCCAAATCATCCACCACACTTCTCCCACAAGTGTCACCCTTCCTATGGTGTCACAGAACCGATGCCAACATGATCTCATTGCCTGACAGATAGTTCTCCTCCTTAGGGCCTGGGCCTGCTTATACTGAATCAGACTGATGGATAGTTCTCCTCCTCAGGGCCTGGGCCTGCTGATACTGAATCAGACTGATGGATAGTTCTCCTCTTCAGGGCCTGAGCCTGCTGATACTGAATCAGGCTGACGGATAGTTCTCCTTAGGGCCTGGGCCTGCTGATACTGAATCAGACTGATGGATAGTTATCCTTAGGGCCTGGGCCTGCTGATACTGAATCAGACTGATGGATAGTTCTCCTTAGGGCCTGGGCCTGCTTATATTGAATCAGACTGATGTATAGTTCTCCTCCTCAGGGCCTGGGCCTGCTGATACTGAATCAGACTGATGGATAGTTCTCCTCCTCAAGGCCTGGGCCTGCTTATACTGAATCAGACTGATGGATCGTTCTCCTCAGGGCCTGGGCCTGCTGATACTGAATCAGACTGATGGATAGTTCTCCTCCTCAAGGCCTGGGCCTGCTTATACTGAATCAGACTGATGGATTGTTCTCCTCAGGGCCTGGGCCTGCTGATACTGAATCAGACTGATGGATAGTTCTCCTAAGGGCCTGGGCCAGCTTATACTGAATCAGACTGATGGATAGTTCTCCTCCTCAGGGCCTGGGCCTGCTGAATCAGACTGATGGATAGTTCTCCGTAGGGCCTGGGCCTGCTTATACTTAATCAGACTGATGGATAGGTCTCCTTAGGGCCTGGGCCTGCTGATACTGAATCAGGCTGACGGATAGTTCTCCTTAGGGCCTGGGCCTGCTGATACTGAATCAGACTGATGGATAGTTATCCTTAGGGCCTGGGCCTGCTGATACTGAATCAGACTGATGGATAGTTATCCTTAGGGCCTGGGCCTGCTGATACTGAATCAGACTGATAGATAGTTCTCCTCAGGGCCTGGGCCTGCTGATACTGAATCAGATATCCTTGTCTCATCGCGCACCAGCGACTCCTGTGGCGGGCCGGGGGCAGTGCACGCTAACCAAGGTTGCCAGGTGTTTCCTGCGACACATTGGTGCGGCTGGCTTCCGGGTTGGATGCGCGCTGTGTTAAGAAGCAGTGCGGCTTGGTTGGGTTGTGTATCGGAGGATGCATGACTTTCAACCTTCATCTCTCCCAAGCCCGTACGGGAGTTGTAAGCGATGAGACAAGATAGTAACTACTAACAATTGGATACCACGAAATTGGGGAGAAAAAAAGGGGTAAAATAAATAATAAATAAAAAATACTAGGTGGAGCAGTTTTAATAACCTATTGCCTGCTCTCTTCTAACAATAGCTCTCTGTGTCATTATTGAGATTCCAAAATGGAACCGTTGCTAGGTTACGCACTGACACAGTGCCAGAATGATGAGGAGAGAGAAGAACACACAACTTATAAACTCAGCAAAAAAAGAAACGTCCCGATTTCAGGACCTTGTCTTTCAAAGATAATTTGTAAAAATCCAAATAATTTCACGGATCTTCATTGTAAAGGGTTTAAATACTGTTTCCCATGCTTGTTCAATGAACCATAAACAATTAATGAACATGCACCTGTGGAACGGTCATTAAGCCTCTCTAGGCTAGGTGGAACGGTAGTGTCCCACCTGACCAATATCCAGTGAAAGTGCAGGGCGCCAAATTCAAACTACAGAATTTTATATATTTAACATTGTTGAAAATACAAATGCAATATGTCAAAATAAAGCTTAACGTCTTGTTAATCCAGCCGTGGTGTCAGATTTCAAAAAGGCTTTACGGCGAAAGCAAACCATGCGATTATCTGAGGACAGCACCCCACCATACAAATGCATAACAATCATTTTCAACCAGGCAGGTGGTGACACAAAAGTCAGAAATAACGATATAATTCATAATTCATTCCTTACATTTGATGATCTTCTGTTGGCACTCCAAATGGTCTGTTACATTACAAATGGTCCTTTTGTTCGAAAAATGTATTTTTTATATCCATAAAAACTCAGTTTAGCTGGCACACTTCAGTCAATAATCCACTCGTTTCCATCGGTCAAAATGCACACAAAATGAATCCCAAACGTTACCAAACGTTACCAATAAACTTTTCCAAACAAGTCAATCAACGTTTATAATCAATCCTTAGGTACCCTAATACGCAAATAAAAAATACAATTTAAGATGGAGAATCATTATTGTCTTTACCGGAGATAAACAAAAAGAGCATATGCGCATGGAAACACTACAGCCAAAATGGGAGCCCTTAGAAAAACGACTTCTTCTCCTTCAAATTTTCCCAAAAAACAGCCTGAAACTCTTTCTAAAGACGGCTGACATCTAGTGGAAGCCCTAGGAACTGCAATTTCGCCCTGTTATAAAAGTGCCAGCCATTGAAATCAGTGGTAGGATGAAAACAATTTGGGGGGGATGGTTTGTCCTCGGGGTTTCGCCTGCCATTTCAGTTCTGTTATACTCACAGACATTATTTTAACGGTTTTAGAAACTTTAGAGAGTTTTCTATCCAAATCTACCAAATATATGCATATCCTAGCTTCTGGGCCTGAGTAGCAGGCAGTTTACTTTGGGCATGCTTTTCATCCGGATGTTAATAAACTCCCCCCTATCCCAAATAAGTTTTAAGACACTTACAGACGGTAGGCAATTAAGTTATGAAAGCTTAGGACACTAAAGAGGCCTTTCTACTGACTCTGAAAAACACCAAAAGAAAGATGCCCAGGGACCCTGCTCATCTGCTTGAACGTACTTTACGCATGCTGCAAGGAGGCATGAGGAATGCAGATGTGGACAGGGCAATAAATTGCAAAGTCCGTACTGTGAGATGCCTAAGACAGCGCTACAGGGAGAAGGGACAGATAGCTGATCATCCTCACAGTGGCAGACCACGTGTAACAACACCTGCACAGGATCGGTACATCCGAACATCACACCTGAGGGACAGGTAAAGGATGGCAAACAATAACTGCCCGAGTTACACCAGGAACGCACAATCCCTCCATCAGTGCTCAGACTGTCCACAATAGGCTGAGAGAGGCTGTACTGAGGGCTTGTAGGCCTGTTGTAAGGCATGTCCTCACCAGACAGCATCGGCAACAATGTTGCCTATGGGCACAAACCCACCGTTGCTGGACCAGACAGGACTGGCAAAAAGTGCTCTTCACTGACGAGTCGCGGTTTCGTCTCACCAGGGGCGATGGTCTGATTCACATTTATTGTTGAGGGAATGAGCATTACACCGAGGCCTGTACTCAGAAGCGGGAGAGATTTGGAGGTGGAGGGTCTGTCATTGTCTGGGGCAGTGTGTCACAACATCGGACTGAGCTTGTTGTCATTGCAGGCTCTCAACTCTGTGCGTTACAGGGAAGACATAATCCTCCCTCATGTGGTACCCTTCCTGCAGGCTCATCCTGACATAATCCTCCAGCATGACAATGCCACCAGCCATACTGCTCGTTCTGTGCGTGATTTCCTGCAAGACAGGAATGTCAGTGTTCTGCCATGACCGGCGAAGAGCCCGGATCTCAATACCATTGAGCACGTCTGGGACCGGCAGGTTTTTCGCTTTTGCGTAGTTGACTACTACATAATGGATCGGCAGCATCATGAGCCAAGCCGCTATCCTGCTGTTGTATACAGCACCCTGTTGTATACAGCACCCTCACGGATTCATTGGCTTTTCAGAAAAGTCACAGACTGGTGACATGTTTCTATGATCACATTTTGTCCGCCGACATAACCGGTGAAGTGTTTGACCGCCCAGAATGTCGACAGCAGCGCTTTTTCGCAGTCTGAGTATTTGTGTTCAGTGGGGTTGAGTGTTTTTCTCACGTAAGCAACCCCACGTTTGTCTTGTCTTGGTCATATTTTTGGTACAACCCAGCACTAAAAGGCAGTGCTCTGAGAAACCAACTTACAAAAATAGCGTCTGGTCTTTGTCGGGGTATACCAGGCAGGGTGCTTCGCAAAGCAGGTCTTTTTAAGGAAGCCACAGCGTTGTTGTGAGTTCCATCCCAGATGAATGGGGTGTCTTTCAGATAAAGACGGGTCAAAGGCTTCGACAAGTCAGCATAGTTTTTGATGAATTGATGGTAGTAGTTACATACTCCCAAGAAACTGCGCACCTCATGAAGGTTTACAGGTGTTTTGATGTTGCAGACTGCTTGGATTCTGTTAGACAGGATGCCCTCAGCACCCACCAGTAGACCAACATAGTTTGCCTTGGTCCTGCACCATTGTCCTTTCATGATGTCCATCTTAGCCCCTGCCATCCCGAGTTGGGTAAGAACATGGTCCATCTCGTTGAGGTGATGTGACCAAGTCTCACTTCTCATGAGAATGTCGTCCACGTAGATTATCGTCCCCCTGGAGGCTGCGTCTGGCATTGCCTTGTGCAGGAAGATGTTGACCTCTGAGGGGGAGTTCACATACCCGAACGGGCAACGATTGAACATGAAAAGCTTGTTCAAGAAAGAGAAAGCCAACTTGTGTTGGTCACGAGGGTCGACTGTCATGGTCCAGAAACCACTCGCCACGACGACGGTTGAGAAGTACTTGGTGTTTGCCACCTTTGGCAATTCTTGGACGAGCTGTGTCATTGGCCAACGAGACAACCAGTTTGTTGAGTTGTCTATAGTCAACGGTAAGACACCATTTACCCGTTGGTTTCAGAACAGGCCACACTGGAGCACTGTACATACTGTTACATTCCCTGATTATCCATTTAGCTAATAGGGAGTCGATAATCTCTTGTACCACTGCGTATGCTGAGAGCGGAATTTTGTATTATAAACGTAGGAGCTGCTCCGGGTGGTGTAGGAATACGCACCACATGAATGCCCATAACACCGCAATCCAGCGAGTCTGTCAAGTAGATCTCATTGTGTTTGTTAAACAATTCTCGCAACTGATGCCGTTCAGTGTCATTGACAAGTGCATCAGCCCCCGACAGTAGTTGTACTATCTGTGCATGGAAACCAGGATATGGTTCAGCGACATTGTACAGGTCTTCATCGGGTGGTGACGGCATATCAATAATGGGAGAATCATCGGTTGTTACCTCACAGAGTGTACTTTACATGCAGCAGGAGATGCGATATCGTATATTAACAGGTTGTTGTCAGAATCGAGCCTGAAGGTCAATGTGTCGTCAAGTGGCAATACGAGAGTTATTGAGATTGCTTTTGAACAGTGAACCTCCCTCGACACAGAGGTCTACGAAGGACAGAAGAGGCCCAATCATGGGAACAACTAGTTCAAAATCATGGAAGGAGTAATCGATCAATGTTCCTAGCTGAGTGTGCCGAGGAATGGAAATATCCGCTTGAGTCAGATTCTGTACCAGGAGGTAAGTGGATCTAGCGGTTAGTTCTAACAGCGGATTGCCATTGATAGTTAGCCCCAAGTCGAATAGTTGCGGCAAGGGTTGGAAGAACGCAGTGTTGCCTTCCATCCGGTATCCGGGTGCCAGGTTCAGTCTTACAGAAACCTCTGTGGTTATTGCCGGAATCACGATGGCGGACTTAGTTATCACCTTGCAAGCTTCAGGAATAGTCTGCCCGGATGCCATTCGCACCGGTTTGAAAAACAAGGCATGTTTGTCTGGCTGCGCCAAAGACCAAAGAACTTGGTGTATGGTATTGAGTTTAACACCCAATCTTACCAAAATGTCCGCTCCCACATAAACTGTATCTGGGAGGTCCGCGACAATCAGTAGGTAGTGAGATAATCCGCATTGGAACCAAGGAAGTGATTGCGCACACACCCCTATAGCGGTGAGTGTCATCTGGGGAGTCGTTCCCAGTGGAAATCTGAAAGTTTTTGGCACAAGGGGACAGCAGTTATCCATTTTCAATATTGCGTTGAATATTTCCATACTGATGGCGGATTTTTCCGACCAGGTTGCCAGTATGGCATTCTCAACCATAGTGTCGTTTAGGCACAAGTCCCCTATCAGAGGAGGGCGGTAAGTGTCGGCTGGTGAATCACCCAAGCCACACAAGAAAACCTCATGTTCGGTTAAGTTCCGAGTTGAACTTGTCACCTTGTCGCCAATAGCGGACTCATGAACAAGTTCACCGGGTTTGCATCAGATGCTGACATCGAAACCACGTCATTGCACAATGTATGGCATGTAGCCTTGGAAGAATGCGGTGAAGTCAACAGAGTTGGCATAGGTACTTGTGACAAGATTTGGTTGGTTTTCCAATCCATTAGTGGTACCAAACAATCAATTAAATCTTGCCCAATCAGCATCTGTTTGATGTCAATGCTAGTCACGTACACAGGGTGGATCAGAGACACGCTTTCGAAGTTGAGATTAAGTAGGAGACGCTTGGTTTGGGGCGAGGTAGCTTGAGTGAAACCTCAAAGATTCGTGTCACAACGTTCTGTTTTCAACCAACGTTTTGCTGGGTCCACTGCCCTTTGAAGTTCATCCAGCAAGGTTTCAGATATGAGGGAAATTGTCGAACCCAAATCTATCAGAGCATGACAGGTCAAACAGTCCCCCAGGACTGCTCTAAGGTATGGCCTGTTCAAGCTGTTTTTTCTTGTCATATCCCCAACAAAATGGAGTGGGTTGGGAGAACGGAGCAGTTTGTAATCTGTGTCGATTTCCAAGACAGATATAGTGGGGAGAACAAGTATTAGATACACTGCCGATTTTGCATAAAAATTACAGACCTCTACATGCTTTGTAAGTAGGAAAACATGCAAAATCGGCAGTGTATCAAATACTTGTTCTCCCCAATGTAACTCACGTTCGTAACCCAGTGGTTCCTCTATTGGAATGGGAGATGAATCATCTGTTGAAAAGCTGCTTATCTTGTGCATCTCCACATCCCTATCCAAGTGAGTAGACAAAACCTGTGGGCTTGTGTCTAGAATGAGCAGTCCCTGGACAGGGATTTGAGTGAAGGCAGGGGTAATGGGAATGTTGATGTCTTCGCAAATTGCGTGAGTTTCGGTGGGCTTGGTCTCCAACAATTTTACGCCTAGTCATAATGACTTATCCTTGTCCTCTTTCTCAAATGTATTCTGCTGCAGTACATCTCTTATCAGAGCTTCTATATAATTTTGGTTAGCATTTAGATCGTTGTTGAACACTTTGTTGCCCTTGTTACACTTGTGTCCTGACCCTTTGTGAGGGTTAGGCACAGGGACGTAGAAGCCAGGTTGATCTCTATGGGACCTGTTAGGTTGGGGACGTTCATCATAGCTATTGTTACTGCTGTGGTTATCGGTGTGGTAGTTACTTGGTAGCCACCCCCTTTGTGAGTCATCTTTACCACACCTGTCCCTGATGCTGCACCTTCTAATTGGAGTGATGGTTCCTGCCCAAGCTCGAAAATCGAGGTGTCCGGGCTTGCTTTTGATGCTTGCAAGCTCTCGGAGCGTCATGGGCAGTAGGGCCCAAACCAACATGGGCAGTAGGGCCCAAGGAGTTGTTGAAGTTGGGAGACTGTTTGACAGAAACAGATGTTTGAAGGCTAATAGGTCTTCCATTCCTGTTTCAGTGAGCATGCCAAAGTAAGCTGAACCAAGCCTATGATAGTAGGCTTGTGGGTGACCATTTCAAGCTTGTTTGATATTGTTAGCCAACGAGCTGTCATGTTTGCGAGTCGCAAAACCACTGAATTCTATTTTCAAAACCGTGTCTAGTTTAGCGTAGTCGTTTTGCACGTGTTACTCTTGTAGACGGATGACCCTTGTCACGTATCTGTTGGACATTCGCTTCTATAGGTAGAGCCTGTCGGCATTCATAGCATTCGGGTAGCCGTCCAAAGCGTCCTCTATGTCTGCTAAGAATGTCTCAGTGTCGTTTGGCTTACCTGGAACGGGGTCAAAGAGGCAGATGTTTTTGCCGATTTTGTCCAGGCGATTCTCACCAAGTGCGCATTATTGCTTTGAGTGGTTTCATTCACAACCGTTTGCAGGGCATCAAGTTGCTTGCCCCTGTTTCTAGCTAGCTCATCAGATTCATCTAGTTTTGCGTGGACTTCATAGTATTTAGTTTTGGCTAAACCGAGTTGTTTCTTTAAAATACGGACTTGGTCAAGAGTTTGTTCGCATTCTTTGTTATAAGAGTTAGCCAGATCTTCCAATTTATCTGTTCTCACACACAGTTCCTCGGCTAGAAGTAGCTTATCTTTTTCGGCTTTCAATGCCAACTCCCTGCTTCTCTCCACCTGTGCCTTGAACTCCCCACCTTCCTGCTCGTGCCTCTACTGGGTATTGAGGTATTGGGCCACTGTCCATCTCCGTTGGTGGGCATAGTTGAGGGATAAACTGGAGAGAACCTTCACAAGGCCTGCGCCTGATGGTCTATTTTGGAGAGCGTCTGTCGCAATGTCTGCATTTTTCTCATTAATGTCATCGAAATCTAACATTTTCAGCCACTCTGCATAGTTAGGATTTGCATCGTTGCTGAGGTCAGCGATCTATCTTTCTGTGGTTGAAGGCCCACTTATTAGGAGGGGGAATGGGTGGAAACCCATCTGAGGGGTTGCTCGTTGTGATGATTATCAGTTATTTCAATTTATGTAAAGTTTGGGTTTTGAGTTGGAAGCTGCAAACACGATTTAACTCAGTTCATAAATGTCATTGAATCATCAGGACTGGGCCAGTAATGTGGAAGTTGGTTATTAATGAACTTGCCAAAGCAGATTTAATTGACTAATCAATTTTAATGAGAAATCAAACCTGTACAGGCTATTTGGGAATGAAACTTTACTTAACCTGAAAGAGTTGCTGTATTTATGTTAACGTGGAAAAGTTTAACAATGTCTCATTGTTGGAACACATCAGTTTGTGTATTATTCCAATAAACGACTTGGAAACGTAGTATGGTAATTTAATTTATGTATTAAATTGAACGAGAAAATGGTATCCATTCATTTGAGACTGGTTATATACCATCCAGTGCAACCTGAATGGCCACGGACCAGGATGTCTTGCTCCCAGGCAGACTAAATAACTTTTTTGCCCGCTTTGAGGACAATACAGTGCCACTGACACGGCCCGCAACCAAAACATGCGGACTCTCCTTCACTGCAGCCGAGGTGAGTAAAACATTTAAACGTGTTTACCCTCGCAAGGCTGCAGGCCCAGACGGCATCCCCAGCCGCGCCCTCAGAGCATGCGCAGACCAGCTGGCTGGTGTGTTTACGGACATATTCAATCAATCCCTATCCCAGTCTGCTGTTCCCACATGCTTCAAGAGGGCCACCATTGTTCCTGTTCCCAAGAAAGCTAAGGTAACTGAGCTAAACGACTACCGCCCGTAGCACTCACTTCCATCATCATGAAGTGCTTTGAGAGACTAGTCAAGGACCATATCACCTCCACCCTACCTGACACCCTAGACCCACTCCAATTTGCTTACCGCCCAAATAGGTCCACAGACGATGCAATCTCAACCACACTGCACACTGCCCTAACCCATCTGGACAAGAGGACTACCTATGTGAGAATGCTGTTCATCGACTACAGCTCAGCATTTAACACCATAGTACCCTCCAAACTCGTCATCAAGCTCGAGACCCTGGGTCTCGACTCCACCCTGTGCAACTGGGTACTGGACTTCCTGACGGGCCGCCCCCAGGTGGTGAGTGTATGTAACAACATCTCCACCCCGCTGATCCTCAACACTGGGCCCCACAAGGGTGCGTTCTGAGCCCTCTCCTGTACTCCCTGTTCACCCACGACTGCGTGGCCACGCACACCTCCAACTCAATCATCAAGTTTGCGGACGACACAACAGTGGTAGGCTTGTTTACCAACAACGACGAGACGGCCTACAGGGGGGAGGTGAGGGCCCTCGGAGTGTAGTGTCAGGAAAATAACCTCACACTCAACGTCAACAAAACTAAGGAGATGATTGTGGACTTCAGGAAACAGCAGAGGGAACACCCCCCTATCCACATCGAATGGGACAGTAGTGGAGAGGGTAGTAAGTTTTAAGTTCCTCTGCGTACACATCACAGACAAACTGAATTGTTTCACCCACACAGACAGCATCGCGAAGAAGGCGCAGCAGCGCCTCTTCAACCTCAGGAGGCTGAAGAAATTTGGCTTGTCACCAAAAGCACTCACAAACTTCTACAGATGCACAATCGAGAGCATCCTGTCGGGCTGTATCACCGCCTGGTACGGCAACTGCTCCGCCCACAACCGTAAGGCTCTCCAGAGGGTAGTGAGGTCTGCACAACGCATCACCGGGGGCAAACTACCTGCCGTCCAGGACACCTACACCACCCGATGTCACAGGAAGGCCATAAAGATCATCAAGGACAACAACCACCCGAGCCGCTGCCTGTTTACCCCGCTATCATCCAGAAGGCGAGGTCAGTACAGGTGCATCAAAGCTGGGACCGAGAGACTGAAAAACAGCTTCTATCTCAAGGCCATCAGACTGTTAAACAGCCACCACTAACATTGAGTGGCTGCTGCCAACACACTGACTCAACTCCAGCCACTTTAATAATGGGAATTTATGTACAATATATCACTAGCCACTTTAAACAATGCTACTTAATATGTTTACTTACCCTACATTATTCATCTCATATGTATACTTATATACTGTACTCTATCATCTACTGCATCTTTATGTAATACATGTATCACTAGCCACTTTAAACTATGCCACTTTGTTTACATACTCATCTCATATGTATATACTGTACTCGATACCGTCTACTGCATCTTGCCTATGCCGCTCTGTACCATCACTCATTCATATATCTTTATGTACATATTCTTTATTCCTTTACACTTGTGTGTATAAGGTAGTAGTTTTGGAATTGTTAGGTTAGATTACTCGTTGGTTATTACTGCATTGTCGGAACTAGAAGCACAAGGATTTCGCTACTCTCGCATTAACATCTGCTAACCATGTGTATGTGACAAATACATTTGATTTGATTTTAATTTGATTTATTTAAAAACAATTACTGGCGATTCTTCACCATCAGAGGGCACGTTTAACAATGTCTCATTGGTTGGAACTAATCCGTCTGTATATTATCCCAATACATGACCTGAAAAGGTAGTATGTCAACTTAACTTTGAATTGAACGTATTAAATTGACCTAGACAATGATATCCAATCAGTTGAGATTTGTTGGATATCATACAGTGTAACCTGAATTATTTAACAACAATTACTGGGAATTCTTCAGAGGTCACTGATAGCGCAAGCTGAAATCTCACGGGATTCCCACCCAGTGCGGGAATTCACTTTTGATCAAAGGGAAAAACAAATATGCTGCTCCCCTTCGTTAGCTTAGCATCCCTTTGTTAGCTTAGCATCTGGCGCAATGCTTAGCTTCCCTTGCGTGGGATTTCCACTTCGCGCAAGGAAAGTTCCCTCCGACAAGGGAACAGGTTTACTAGTTGACGTCTCACGTTCAACCCTTAAACTCTTCACGTTACCAAACGTGAGAGGTAGAGAGATAAAATTACTTTGATTCGGTCAAACGAATATATCTACTCAAATTTCCGTAATGGCTGGCTCCTATGTCCTCTGCTCTAGAAATTGCTTATGACCGAGTCTGATCGCTCCTGAAAGCGATAGACAGAAATAACACCATGTTGGGCCCAACTAGTATTATTCTCAAAATGCCTGCATCGGCTGGTACATATGCCCTAGCTCGAAGCATTCAGTAAACCCCCCACACAACACAGCGGTGGTTCTCTCCCTACCAGTATCTGGGTGAAAAGGAAAACCACACACACGCTCTTCTCAACAATAATCCTGCCTATATCTATTATTGGTGTATATGTATCTTGCTACACAACTGGTCTGGAATTAACCCAAAAGTGCGACCTAGTTTCATCTTAGATTCCTCACAGGGGGCGCCAATATGTTGTGACGTTGTATTGATTAATGTGACGACTGCTGCTTGTCGAAAGATTAACGGTTTAACGTGATCAAAAGAATCAGGCAACTATTAACTCATTAACCTGGGGCACCATGGGAAGGTTTTTATCTTTATTGAGTTTCTATTTCCCAAATGAACTCAAAGAATATCAGAATATCTATTTTACAACCGTCGCTAATTAATCAATTTCTTCTACAGTCTCATTCTGAATGTCGCATAATCCGGGAATCTGCACAAACCAGAGTCTCATCAAATAAATCCTTACCACACCAATTAAGTTGATTATTTATTTGCTAACAAGATGATAATATAAGATACACATACACACAGTCTAGGCTATTGATTCGAACGATAAAACAGGTCCCTAGCGGCCAACACAATATGACACAAAATGGGGATTTCAAAAGAGTGCACGAGAGAAAAAACGCACTTGGGTGCATTTGTCAGCTATGCTTATTTTAACCCTAACCTTGCCTCGAACTGCCGCTCTTATGGGTCAGAATATAATGGTGTAATTACGAGTTGAAGGTCCCCGAGAAGGCGCCTCTGCTGTTGACCGGATTTCGACTTCTCTGATGACGGTCAGTCTTCGGTTACCGGGTGTAACTTCGTTTCTCCTCAGGATGTCAGTGTCCTTTCTCTTAGTGGTCTGTTTCCTCACGCTCTGAAAAGGGGTTTGATGACCACTCAGACCTTGGCTGCAGCTCAGGGTCACTTTGTCTGCTATGTTAATTCTTAACTCACATGTTTTATACCCTCGGGTCAGAAATGTTTCCGCCTTTAGGGCAGTTCTCTGGGCGTACCAAGTTACGAGGCAAGGTCTGGATTTTACTCAGATCTTATTTAGACAACTTCACGTTTCATCTTTACCAAAACATTCTGTTTGATCTGTACATTTTCCACACAACGTACATCAGTCATATATTAGGATAACTTAGTTACAATATTTTCGTTATAAAGTTGTCCTTTAACTTTTAATAACATAACAAAAATGTTCATATTCCATCTATCATCATTACCACCATTGTGGCTGACAAAACCTATTGTCCCAAAGTCCATTTATTGCATGTTAAAGTTCTGAGGCCGGTTCTCCATAGTGAGAGGACAGAGGAATTTTGTCTGCTGCCTTAAGATTTACAATGGGCATGAGGTGTCATAAAACCCCCATCTCCATACCTCTCGATCTCTTGCCCTCTGGTGGGTGTGAGAGATCTCTCTCTAGGATTGTGGTTCAAGGTAACCTGACCCGAGCAGGCCAGTCATGACAATATCTAGTGACCACAACCACATAATTACATAACACAATCACACAACTTCTGATTACACATTTAACTACTGTTAGGTCCTAAATAACACAGTAAGAAATTGACGGACACCATAAAAGCTCCAACCAAGTATATTCACCCAAAGGATCGAACAGCTGAACAGACATTTTTTAATTTTTTATTTCACCTTTATTTAACCAGGTAAGCCAGTTGAGAACAAGTTCTTTTTTACAACTGCGACCTGGCCAAGATAAAGCAAAGCAGTGCGACACAAACAACACAGATTTACACATGGAATAAACAAACATACAGTCAATAATACAATAGACAAAGTCTATATACAGTGTGTGCAAATGAGGTAGGATAAGGGGGGTGAGGCAATAAATAGGCCATAGTGGAGAAATTATTACAGTATGGCAAATTAAACACTGGGGTGCAGAAAATGCGTGTGCAAGTAGCGGTACTGGGGTGCAAAGGAGCAAAATAAATAACAATATGGTGATGAGGTAGTTGGATGGGCTATTTACAGGTGCAGTGATCTGTGAGCTGGTCTGACAGCTAGTGCTTAAAGCTAGTGAGGGAGATATGAGTCTCCAGCTTCAGTGATTTTTGCAGTTCATTCCAGTCATTGGCAGCAGAGAACTGGAAGGAAAGGCGGCCGAAGGAGGAATTGGCTTTGGGGGTGACCAGTGAAATATACCTGCTGGAGCTCGTGCTGCGGGTGGTTGCTGCTATGGTGACCAGTGAGCTGAGATAAGGCGGGGCTTTACCTAGCAACGACTTATAGATGACCTGGAGCCAGTGGGTTTGGCGACGGATATGAAGCAAGGGCCAGCCAACGAGAGCATACAGGTCGCAGTGGTGGGTAGTATATGGGGCTTTGGTGAAAAAACAGATTGCACAAATTGGATGGCACTGCATCCAATTTGCTAAGTAGAGTGTTGGAGGCTATTTTGTAAATGACCTCGCCGAAGTCAAGGATCGGTAGGATAGTCAGTTTTACTAGGGTATGTTTGGCAGCATGAGTGAAGGATGCTTTGTTGTGAAATAGGAAGCCGATTCTAGATTTCATTTTGGTTTGGAGATGCTTAATGTGAGTCTGGAAGGAGAGTTTACAGTCTAACCAGACACCTACGTAGGTATTTGTAGTTGTCCACATATTCTAAGTCAGAACCATCCAGAGTAGTGATGCTGGACGGGTTGGTAAGTTTGGGCAGCGATCGGTTGAAGAGCATGCATTTAAGAGCAGTTGGAAGGAGAGTTGTATGGCATTGAAGCTTGTCTGGAGGTTAGTCAACACAGTGTCCAAAGAAGGGCCAGAAGTATACAGAATGGTGTCGTCTGCATAGAGGTGGATCAGAGAATCACCAGCAGCAAGAGCGACATCATTGATGTATACAGAGAAAAGAGTCGGCCCGAGGGTAGAACCCTGTGGCACCCCCAAAGAGACTGCCAGAGGTCCGGACAACAGGCCCTCCGATTTGACACACTGAACTCTGAGAAGTAGTTGGTGAACCAGGCGAGGCAACTTGAGAAACCAAGGCTGTCATTTAAGAAACCAAGGCTGTTGAGTTTGCTGATAAGAATATGGTGATTGACAGAGTTGAAAGCCTTGGCCAGGTCAATGAATACATCTGCACAGTATTGTCTCTTATCGATGGAGGTTATGATATCGTTTAGGACCTTGAGCGTGGCTGAGGTGCACTCGTGACCAGCTCAGAAACCAGATGGCATAGCGGAGAACGTATGGTGGGATTCGAAATGGTCGGTGATCTGTATGTTAACTTGGCTTTCGAAGACCTTAGAAAGGCAGGGTAGGATAGATATAGGTCTGTAGCAGTTTGGGTATGGTGTCCAGGGCACAGCTGGGGGCAGAAGGTGGTCTTTTGCAAGTGGCAACGGTAAGAGACTTGTTTCTGGAAAGGTAGATTTTTAAAAGTAGAAGCTCAAATTGTTTAGGCACAGACCTGGATAGTAAGACAGAACTCTGCAGGCTCTCTCTGCAGTAGTTTGCAACTCCACCCCCTTTGGCAGTTCTATCTTGTCAGAAAATGTTATAGTTAGAGATGGAAATTTCTGGGTTTTTAGTGGTCTTCCTAAGTCAGGATTCAGACACGGCTAGGACATCCGGGTTGGCAGTGTGTGCTATGGCAGTGAATAAAAAACTTAGGGAGGAGGCTTCTAATGTTAACATGCATGAAACCAAGGCTTTTACGGTTACAGAAGTCCACAAGAGCGCCTGGGGACATGTAGGGCCTGGGTTAACCTCCACATCAGCCGAGGCACAGAGGAGGAGTAGGATAAGGGTACGGCTAAAGGATAAAAGAACTGGATGTCTAGTACATTCAGAACAGAGAGTAATAGGAGCAGATTTCTGGGCACGGTGGAATAGATTCAAGGCATAAGATACAGACATGGGTATGGTAGGATGTGAATACAGTGGGGTTAACCTGTGCAATGAGTGAGGATGGGGACATTGTCTCTAGAAATATAATTTAAACCAGGTGATGTCACCGCATGTGTGGTAGGTGAAACTAAAGTGTTAAATAAGGCGTATTGAGCAGAGCTAGAGGCTCTACAGTGAAATAAGGCAATAATTACTAACCGAAACAGCAATGGACACGGCATATTGATGTTAGGGAGAGGCATGCGTAGCCAAGTGATGATAGGAGTCCAGTGAGTGGCTTTAGGCAGCAGGCGGGCCATGGCTAGCAAGCTAGCAGAAGGGCCTTTGAGGGATGTTGCGACGGAAGAAAGTCTGTTGTGGCCCCCTTGTGCTGTTACGTCGGCAGACGGATCAGCAGGGCTCCATGTGGTAAACCAGGCCATTTGGCAAAATAGGTATAGTGGCCAAAGAATTTGTTCAATGTGCCCTAGACAGCTAGTGGGCCGCGGCTAGCAGATGGGCATTCAGGGGAAGTCGCGACGGAGGAGCCAGTTGAGAGACCCCCTCGGGCAGAATTACGTCAGTAGTCCGGTCCAATTGGCAAAATAGGTATTGTAGCCCAAGGAGCGGCTGATGGGCCTCTTCAGCCATCCGGGAGATGGGCCTAGCAATAGCTAACTGTCTACAAGCTAGCTTTTGATGGGGGTTTTTAAATATAAAAAATAGAGGATCCGTACCACATCGGGTGAGGTGGGTTGCAGGAGAGTATGTTCAGTCTGTAGATGGAAGGTGATATTACAATATATACGAGGTATATACGGAAAAAACAAGGCAAAACGGTATTTACACGGGACAGGACGGAACAAGACAAAACACACCTCCGACTGCTACGCCACATATTTCCTTCAGTGGTAGTATATATACACCCCAATTTGGGTGGAGTATCCTCCTCCTCTCTAAACATTACATCTTTAGTGCTAGGCAGGAAGTTAAGTGATACAGGCAATAAACTGTTCCTTCTCCCTTAATGTGACCTTACCTGACCTCAACCCCCTTCCTCACTTAACCCAATCTCTCCACACTTATCAGTTCCTGCCATGTGTGATTGCCTTTCCTTCACTCAATACATTCCAAGCTTAATTGCCTCCACCATATACATTCCTCCTACAGATATCCATTAACAACTGGTGTAGACCCTAGACTATAACACTCAATATTTCAATAAGATACCTGATAATTAACAATATTCCAAGTTTAGGAGTCAGAACCCAGAATCCATCACTACCAACCATATCCACACAACTACTGAACCACAACCACATGACTTTTGACCACATTTAGTGACCACAACCACACAACTCCTGACCTCAACCACATAACTTTTAACCGCAACCACACAACTGCTTACCAAATCTAGTGACCACAACTACACAACTACTATTGACAACAACCACACAACTACTATTGACAACAACCACACAACTGCTTACCAAATTTAGACAACTAGACAGTAACCACACAACTACTGACCACAACACAAATACTGACCACAACCACACAACTAGACAGTAACCACACAACTCCTGACCACTCAACTGCTAACCACAACCACACAATATATTGACCACATCGAGTTACCACAACCACACAATATCTGACCACAACCACACAACTTCTGACCACAACACAACTACTGACGACAACCACACTAGGCAGTAACCACACAACTCCTGACCACTCAACTGCTAACCACAACCACACAATATATTGACCACATCGAGTTACCACAACCACACAATATCTGACCACAACCAAACAACTATTGACCAGAACACAACTATTGACAACAACCACACTAGACAGTAACCACACAACTCCTGACAACAACCACACGACCTCTGACCACACAACTACTGACCACAAAACCTCTGAGCACAACTGACCACAACAACTGACGGCAACCACACAACTAGACTATAACCACACAACCTCTGACCACAACGACACAACTGCTGACCACATCTAGTGACCAACCACACAACTACTGACCAAAGTTAACATTTATTTGTGGGGCTTGCGCATCAAAAGCCCCAGCTTTAATCGTCAACATACTTATTATTGTGAACAAAATGTGAGAGAAATAAAGGTTTTTGTGCAAATGGAACATTTCTGGGCTCTCTTATTGCAGCTCATGAAACCAGCACTTTTACATGTTGTGTTTATATTTTTGTTCTGTGTAAAAGCATAACCACAACATTTACCTTCATTTGCTTCCTCTGCAAATGCCATCATGACTGTGTGGTTGTTGCTGAGGATCATTGGTAACAGTTGATAGTCTTTTTAATTAACAGGCTAATTAAATCGCTGCATGGCGGTTGGTTGTTGGCTGTGTCCTTACACAGCTCCATGGTTAGTGCCGGCAATACGAGGGCATCACCTATAGTACTATTGTACACCATTATAATTCTATGTACACTAATCTTCCAACATTAGCATGGGTGATGAATCAAAATACTACTTTTGATTCATCAGTATATTTTGAGTGTAAAGGTTGTCTAAACGGTTTAAAAAAATGATTCATACATTCTTTCCTAACCCTAAAATGTCCCTCAATCTACAAGATCAGAATATTTTTAAAACTACCAGTTGGTGTTGAAATGGAGAGGAATATGCATATATTTAGACAGACTTCTTTCATTGATCCCTATTTTATGAACCTGTCTCGAAACGCATACTGAATTTTAGATATGTTTCATATTAGGTGACAGTAGTACAGTCACCTTTTATTTTTGCCCAACAGGAACTGAATGGTGACTAATGCATGGAGTCAGTTTAATTTAAAAGTATGAAAGATGTTTCTGGACACTTCCAGAGGTACAAATCCCCTAAGCTCCCACTATTGGTGAGAGGTTGGAATGTTTTGCTGTAACCTCTAACCTCACTCATCACTATTCTGATTCATTCATGATTTTTCTTCATCATGGCATTATCAGGATTCATTTAGTAGTGTTCCAAATCACGTTACTACTCAGAAAGAAATTACTCCAGTCATCATTCACCATTCAGTTATTATTGGGCAAAACTTAACCAAAACACACTACCAATGCATTCAACGAGTTTCTAGAGTTACAAGCTTGATGTGGTTAGTGATTGAGTACAAGGAAAATGGGATCAAATACTAAACTTTGGTTTACAGATATGAATTAAAATACCCTCATTTAAAAGGTGACAGATGGTCTGTACTGTCACCTCAAATGAAACATTTGATCTAAAAGTGCAGGAGTATTTAAACATTTTATATTTTACCTTTATTTTGCTAGGCAAGTCAATTAAGAACAAATTCTTATTTACAATGACGGCCTGCCGGGGAACAGTGGGTTAACTGCCTTGTTCAGGGGCAGAATGACAGATTTTTACCTTCTCAGATCAGGGATTTGATCCAGCAACCTTTCGGTTACTGGCCCAGCGCTCTAATGACTAAGATACCTGCCGCCCCAAAGTATAGATCCAATTTTTTTATTTTTTATTCTTCACTTTCCAAATACATATGGTGTTGACTATCAGCAGGATACAATTATTTTGTTACTTGCATTGGTGTGGTAAAACCAAGTGACATAAACACAACCGTCCTCTTAAATGTACCTTCCGAAACAGAGAACCTGGTTTATTTCCATTCAAATCCATTCACCACAGATATTACAAGTAATAAGCTTTTATAACAACAGCCGTTTGTTTTTTCTCAGACCCCCATGTCCCCACTGCCTCCTACTGATGGAAAAGCATCACGGATATTCACAATTATTTTTATTATTTGGTTCTGAAGACTGGCCCCCCAACACGTTGAGTTACCGCACATTTACAATAGAACGGTAGCCTACAGCATAGTCACCTTCTGAGTCGTTAAAAGAAAACACAGAAAAAAGGGTTTGTACCGCAGCGTCATTTTTCTGATTGTGGAGCAGAAAAAAAGTGTTCACATCAATCAACCTTCATACACTGCAGACGCTGGGCTCCTCATCATTTTCAGAAAACAGAAGTGATCTGACATTTTGAGTTGGAGGAATATGACTGTTTATCGCCATATAAAAATGTACAGTGGCTTTTATCGACATACATTCCATAGGATAAACTGCTGCAAGATAGGAGGCACACCCAGTATTGCACTTCATTAAAAGTTCTGGCTCAAAACATAAACCAGAATATCAAACACAATTGAAGTGTAGAGCAGCAACTTCAGAAAGCATCATTATATACAAGATTAGATCAATTGCACACTATTTTCCTCCTAAACCTATTCTTAAGTCTTTTTCACCACCTTTTTGTCTGTCAACCCATGATGCACTCGACAGTGGAGAGAATAAATGTACAGGATTACAAAAAAAATCTGTTTACATACAACAATATTTTGATTTCATTGTTAGGAAGCTGGAAATACAACCCGTCTCATATTTTTTCATTGTATATATCCCATGTTCATCCTAATTGCCTTAAGCAAAAAAAAACAATATTCAATACATTGTTACACTTCAGTGATCGGGAGGTGTGCAACTTCTATGGAAGCCAAGGGGTCACAACAGCCACATGCAAACAGGTCACAAGTTTAATTATTATATTTTAGAGTTTCCTCTGGAATGCACATAGAGCCTCAACTCTCTGTGTGTTTTGTAGTAGCCTCGAAGACTCTGGTCAACTTCTATGGAAGCCAAGGGGTCACAACGGCCACATGCAAACAGGTCACAAGTTTAGTTATTATATATTAGAGATTCCTCTGGAATGCACATAGAGCCTCAACTCTGTGTGTTTTGTAGTAGCCACAAAGACTCTGGTTGGTAGGTCGAAGAGCACAACTTGGGACTCTTGGGTACGGTAGAAAGCCTGATCCAGTGTCCAGGGCCATCTGACAACATGAAAGCCAACACGAGGAGATACTTGACAGGCTGGGCTCAGGCTGCAGCCAACATCCTGCAGTCCCAGTAGGAGGAGTGTTCGGTACGTGTCTCTCAGTTTTCAGACCTGGGTGTTTTTAGAAGCTATGGGCATTCCTGCACACTCCACAGCCCAGGGCAAACTCCTCGCCGGTAGGTGGGTGAACCACGTGTAAGGGGCAATCTGTCCCCTCCAACTGCTTGCCTTTTGGACCTGGGGATGCAAGGAGAACAAATGAGAACAATGAGGAGTTTGGCTTGATTCTACCTAAGTCATGCATTGATGTCAATGGGAGACAAAGTGAAAATTTGCCCATTTAGGACTACAGTTGACAGTTTGTCATGATTTGTGATTTGATAAAATAGTTTGTCATTCCATTCATTGTATTTGAAGAACCTCTGTTGGTTCCCAGTCACTGATTTAGATGTGGAGGCCAGGTCTGATTCTGGCCAATCAATGATATTGACTGATCAATCAAGTGCCAACAGGGTCAAATCAGCAGATGATGTGGCGGCTCTCAATGACGTGAGCTAAGCACTGAGCTGCACCTCTGAACTACAGTAATGTCAAAGAGCATCGAACAACATCAGCTTGGAATTAAGATGACATCACTATTTTAACAGACCTTCGAAACACACAGATCCCTTGGTCTGAATGATTCAAATGGATCATTTTTTGAGCCACCGAATCATCCCCTGCCACCAACTGGCTCATTCATCCCTTCTCTTTTCCATTGTAACTCTTCCCCGGGTTGCTGTTGTAAACCAGTGGTTTTCAAACTTCTTTGTGAACCTTATTTTTGCTCTGCCTGAAGAACCGGGTCAGCTTAACCCCTGGGTTAAGAACAAGAAATCAACTTTCCTGGTTGAAGTAAATAACTGGTAAATAAATAACAGTGGATAAATAGGGGATTGGTCCGGTTGCATGCCTGGTGCTTCAACTGCTGCGACAAGGAAAAACTTGCCCCGTACCGAGTGAAGTGGAAGACATTTGTCATTGGCCTGATATGCTCCTTAAAGGAGCCAAGGGCATAAAGGCATACTACACTCAAAAGCAAAGTCCCTTTAGCAATGTTTACATAGTGTTTTACAAATTTCATACAGTATATGAATACCTCTCACAAGTACAAGTAGTAATGAAGTCAATCTCTCCTCCACTTTGAGCCAGGAGAGATGCATATTATTAATCTTAGCTCTCTGTGTACATCCAAGGACCAGCCGTGCTGTCCTGTTATGAGCCAATTGCAATTTTTCCTTTTTGTGGCACCTGACCACACGACTGAACAGTAGTCTAGGTGTGACAAATGTAGGGCCTATAGGACCTGCCTTGTTGATAGTGTTGTTAAGGTAGAGCAGCTTTATTAACGACAGACTTCTCTTCATCTGAGCTACTGTTGTATCAATCAATATGTTTTGACCATGACGGGTTACTCCAAGCAGTTTAGCCACCCCAACTTGCTCAATTTCCACATTATTCATTACAAGACTTAGCTGAGGTTTAGGATATAGTGAATGATTTGTCCCAAATTCAATGCTTTCTGTTTTAGAAATATTTGCCAGTGGAATGTCGTTAGCAAAGATTTTAAAAAGTAAGGGGCCTAGACAGCTGCCATTGGGAATTCCTGATTCTACCTGGGTTATGTTGGAGAGGCTTCCATTAAAGATCACACTCTGTGTTCTGATAGAGAGGTATCTCTCTATCCACAGTAATGCAGGGGATGTGAAGCCATAACAATTAAGTTTTTCCAGCAGCAGATTATGATCCGTAATGTCAAAAACCACACTGAAGCCTAACAAAACAGCCCCCAATCTTTTTATCATCATTTTCTCTCAGCCAATCAGTCATTTGTGTAGGTGCTGTGCTTGTTGAATGTCCTTCCCTATAAGCATGCTGAAATTCTGTTGTCAATTTGTTTACTGTGAAATAGCATTGTATCTGGTCAAACACTATTTTTTCCAAAAGTTTACTAAGGCTTGGTAACAGGCTGATTGGTCGGCAATTTGAGCCAGTAAAGGGGGCTTTACTATTCTTGGGTAGCGGAATGACTTTTGCTTCCCTCCAGGCCTGAGGGCACACACTCTCTAGTAGGCTTAATTTGAAGATATGGCAAATAGAAGTGGCAATATCATCCACTATTTTCCATCCAAGTTGTCAGACCCCGGGGGCTTGTCATTGTTGATTAGACAATTAATTAACCTCTTCCACACTCACTTTACTGAATTCAAAATTACAATTCTTGTCTTTCATAATTTTATCAGTTATACTTGGATGCGTAGTGTCAGCGTTTGTTGCTGTCATGTCTAAGTTTGCTAATCTTGCCAATGGTAAAAAATATTTAAGTAGTTGGCAATATCAGTGGGTTTTGTGATGAATGAGCCATCTGATTTAATGAATGATGGAGCAGAGTTTGCCTTTTTCCCCAAAATGTCATTTAAGGTGCTCCCAAGTGTTTTACTATCATTCTTTATGTAATTTACCATTGTTTCATTATGTAGTTTCTTCTTTTTATTCAGTTTAGTCACCAGATTTCTCAATTTTCAGTACGTTTGCCAAATCGGTTGTGCAGCCAGACTTATTTGCCATTCCTTTTGCCTCATCCCTCTCAACCAGTTTGTACAGACATTTTCTTACTGGGTGCTTATTAGTAACTGGAATAAGCAATTTCATAAATGTGTCTAGTGCAGCTTCTGGTTGCTCCTCATTACACACCACGGACCAACAAATGTTATTTACATCAACAACATATGAATCACTACAAAACTTATTGTATGACCTCTTATTCACTGTATTTGGCCCAGCCTTTGGAACTTTGGTTTTCCTAGATATGGCTATTATATTGTCATGCAGGGGTGTCCAACCCTGTTCCTGGAGAGCTACCTTCCTGTATGTTTTAACTCCAACCCTGTTCCTGGAGAGCTACCTTCCTGTATGTTTGAACTCCAACCCTGTTCCTAGAGAGATACCTTCCTGTATGTTTTAACTCCAACCCTGTATGTTTTAACTCCAACCCTGTTCCTGGAGAGCTACCTCCCTGTATGTTTTAACTACAACCCTGTTCCTGGAGAGCTACCTTCCTGTATGTTTGAACTCCAACCCTGTTCCTGGAGAGCTACCTTCCTGTATGTTTGAAAACCCTGTTCCAACTTCCTGTTTTTCCTATGTTTTAGAGACCCTGTTCCTGGAGAGCTTCCTGTATGTTTTTAACTGTTCCAACCCTGTATGTTTTAACTGTTTTAGAGCTACTTCCTGTAGGTTTTAACTCCAACCCTGTTCCCAGAGAGAGACCTGTAGGTTTTAACTCCAACCCTGTATGTTTTAACTCCAACCCTGTTCCTGGAGAGCTACCTCCCTGTATGTTTTAACTCCAACCCTGTTCCTGGAGAGCTACCTTCCTGTATGTTTTTAACCCTGTTCCCAACCCTAGGTTTTTTCCCAGATGTTTTAACTCCAACCCTGTTCCTGGAGATCTACCTTCCTGTATGTTTGAACTCCAACCCTGTTTGGAGAGCTACATTCCAACCCTGTATGTTTTAACTCCAACCCTGTTCCTGGAGAGCTACCTTCCTGTATGTTTTAACTCCAACCCTGTTCCTGGAGAGCTACCTTCCTGTATGTTTTAACTCCAACCCTGTTCCCAGAGAGATACCGTCCTGTAGGTTTTTGTACTCCAACCCTGTATGTTTTAACTCCAACCCTGTTCCTGGAGATCTACCTTCCTGTATGTTTGAACTCCAACCCTGTTCCTGGAGAGCTACATTCCTGTAGGTTTTCACTCCAACCCTGTTCCTGGAGAGCTACCTTCCTGTATGTTTTCACTCCAACATCAGTTGTAACTAACCAGTTTATCAACCAGCTAATTCTTAGAATCAGGTAGATTAGTGTTGGAGTGAAAACCTACAGGACCGTAGCTCTCCATGAACAGGGTTGGAGCCCTTTTGTAATGTATATGGATACTGCTTTAAAGCACATTGTTGCAGCATTAGTAAAGATGTGATCAATACATGTTGATGATTTCATTCCTGTGCTGTTTGTAACCACCCTGGTAGGTTTACTGGTAACCTGATCCAGGTTGCAGGCATTGGTTACAGTTTGAAGCTTTTTCTTGAGTGGGAAGCTTGATGATAGCCAGCCAATATTTAAAATCACCCAGAAAATATACTTCTCTATTGATATCACATATATTATCAAGCATTTAATACGTTATCCAGATACTGACGGCACTTGGTCTATAGCAGCTTCCCACAATAATGGGCTTTAGGTGAGGCAGATGAACCTGCAGCCATATTACTTCAACAGTATTTAACATGAGATCCTCTCTAAGCTTCCCAGGAATGTGGTTCTGAATCTAAATGGCAACACCTCCACCTTTGGCATTTCTGTCTTTTCTGTAGATGTTACAACCTTGTATTGCTACCACTGTATCAAAGGTATACCGTATAAATCTGGTTCATAGACACATGATTACTGCATACAATATCTGTCGGATCAGCAGAGGCATTCAGGACAGTTATAGGAACATTTAATGACATTATGATGTCATTAAAACCCACATGGACTACGATATAATCGATTTCCATGTCCTGATGTAGTACATTCGGGAGCAGCTTAGCAATGTAATTTTCTCAAACTCTGGGATAAGACATTGTTTTTGCACCAGAAATGGTTACTTACATTGTGTCTACCAATGCCCTTGGTATAATGTACATTTTCTAAAGCATTATGATGACTCGGCAACACAATGGTAGGCATTAACTGAGCTGGGCTTGGGTCATTGATAAGTTATTGTGTCAACGCAGCCTTATAATGCGGTGTAAGGATCCAGGAATCCAAATGATTTGGGTGGATCTCATCCTCCTTATAAAACACGTTTTGTTTCCAAAAGGTATCAAAATTGTCAACAAAAGTTACATCCACTGAGCTGCAATAATCACGTAGCCAGTTGTGAAGACAAAGAATCCTGCTATAGCGTTCAAATGCCACGATTCAGAGAGGACACAGGGCCAGATATGTTGGGTCTTGTATTAGTCAGTCAGTCAACCAGGTTCAACTGTTCAGAGCTGCTCTTCATAATGTCATTAAAACCCACATGGAAATGGATTATATCGTAGTCCATGTCATGATGTAGTACATTCGGGAGCAGCTTAGCAATGTAATTCTCTCAAATTCTGGGATAGAACATTGTTTTGGAACCAGAAATGGTCAATATTTCTTTCCGTGGAGCTGCCCAAAATCATGCTTGGCTGGAAAGACGAGGAAATCCGCCCACTGCCACGCTTCACAGGATTAGGAGAACCCTTTATGGACGGGCGAGAGGCAGGATAACTTGAGCCCGTTCCTCCCAGCGCCTAACCCTCCGACAGATGGAGAAGCCCCGCTCGAGCAGGGACAGAAAATTGCCGACGCCGAATATGAAAACCTGTTTTCGCTTTGTCATTATGGGGTATTGTGTGTACATTGATGAGGAAAATGTTTTATTTAATCAATTTTAGAATAAGGCTGTAATGTAACAAATTGTGGGGTCCGAATACTTTTCGAATGGTTAGTACATATAATGTATTTGACATTGCTGGCCTGAGGTCGCTGGTTCGAATCCCCAAGCCGGTAAGGTGGAGAAATCTGCCATTCTCCCCTTGAGCAAGGCAGTTAATAGCAACCGCTCCCCTCGGAGCCGATGACGTGGACGTCCATTAAGGCAGCCCTCCACACCTCTCTGATTCAGAGGCGCTGGGTGTCCGAGCTACTGAACTACTGGCGCACAGCTCGGACACCCATGCATACCCCACAAGTCATGCCACCAGAGGTCTCTTCACAGTCTCGAAGTCCAGAACAGACTATGGGAGGTGAACAGTAATACATAGAGCCATGACTACATGGAACTCTATTCCACATCAAGTAACTGATGCAAGCAGTAAAATCAGATTTAAATAACAGATAAAATACACCTTATGGAACAGTGGGGACTGGGAAGCAAACACAGGCACAGACACACACACACGATAACATATGCACTATACACATGGATTTTGTACTGTAGAAATGTGATTGTGGTGGGAGTAGGGGCCCGAGTTTCACACAGTATGTTGTGAAATCTATGTATGTATTGTTTTTAAATTGTATAAACTGCCTTAATTTTGCTGGACCCCAGGAATAGTAGCTGCTAATGGGGATCCATAATAAATACAGATACAAATGCGGAAGACACATTTTGATTGAATGCAGTCAGTTGTGCAACTGACTAGGTATCCCTATTGTTATATTGTAATGCATGATATTGCTGCATTGTTACAGCTAGAAACACAAACATTTCACTGCAACTGCGTTAACATCTGCAAAGCTGTGTACGCAACCAATAAACTTTGATTGTTTTAGAATTTAATATTTTAGTATTTTGATCTGTATTTTGTTCACTGAAATACAATCCCAAAAAAGTGTGCATGTCAGCAGTCAAGTTTTCAAGATGGAGCACTTTCAGTACAAAGCAAAAACTGCCATGATTATGCATTATGCACAGTACGTCTGTACCTGCAGGACAGTGAGGCAGCTCCTCCTTGGGCACGCTGGTCATCCTCTGGAAGTCATCGTGGCAGGCGTTACAGAAGTGAGTGGTGCCGAAGCAGAAGAAGACAGCCACCGAGCAGCAGTACCGGCATTTGTACTCCAGAAAGTCTGTCCCATGCTTGGAACACATCTGCAGATGGAACATAGATGTGTTATACTACATTGGGAAAGGATAATCAATAGAAACAGGATGCATTCGGAAAGTATTCAGAACCCTTGACTTTTTCCACATTTTGTTACGTCAAAGCCTTATTCTAAAATGGATTCAATCGTTTTTTTCGTCCTCAATCTACACGGAATACCCCATAATGACAAAATGAAAACAAGCTTAGAATTTTTCTTATTTATTAAAAATAAAAAACTGAAATATCAGATTTACAGTGCATTCGGAAAGTATTTACACCCCTCAACTTTTTCCACATTTTGTTACGTTACAATTTTAATTCTAAAATGGATTAAATAAAAACATTTTTCTTTATAAATCTACACAAAATACACCATAATGACAAAGCGACAACAGGTTTTTAGACATTTTTGCAAATTTATAAAAAATTAAGAACTGAAATACTTTTTTTTGCCACTGTATGTAAATAAGGTATGTGAACCCTTTGGAATTATTTGGATCTCTAAATAATTTGGTCATAAAATTAAATCTGATCTTCATCTAAGTCACAACAGACAAACACAGTCTGCTTATACTAATAAAACACAAATTACACAAATTATTATTATTATTATTACATTCACAGTGTAGGTTGGGAAAAGTATGTGAATCCCTAGGCTATTGACTTCTCCAAAAGCTAATTGGAGTCAGGAGTCAGCTAACCTGGAGTCCAATCAATGAGACGAGATATGAGATGTTGGTGTGAGCTGCCCTTTAAAAAAAAACTCACAAAATTTGAGTTTGCTATTCACAAGAAGCATTGCCTGAAGTGAACCAATGCCTCAAACAAAAGTTCTCAGAAGACACAAGATTAAGAATGGTTGACTTGCATAAAGCTGGAAAGGGTTACAAAGTATCTCTAAAAATCAGTCCACAGTAAAACAAAATGTCTCTAAAATGTAGAAAGTTCAGCACTGTTGCTACTCTCCCTAGGAGTGGCCATCCTGCAAAGATGACTGCAAGAGCACAGCGCAGAATGCTCAATGAGGTTAAGAAGAATCCTAGAGTGTCAGCTAAAGGCTTACAGAAATCTCTGGAACATGTTGACGAGTCTACAATATGATATGTAAAACACTAAACAAGAATGGTGTTCATGGGAGGACACCACAGAAGAAGCCACTGCTGACCAAAAACAACATGGCTGCACATCTGAAGTTTGCAAAAATGCACCTGGATGTTCCACAGCGTTACTGGCAAAATATGTGGACAGATGAAAATAAAGTTGAGTTGTTTGCAAGGAACACACAACACTATGTGTGGAGAAAAAAGGCGCAGCACAGCACACCAACATCAAATTCTCATCCCAACTGTAAAGTATGGTGGATAGAGCATCGTGGTTTGGGGCTGCTTTGCTGCCTCAGGGCCCGGACAGCTTGCTGATGGAAAAATGAATTCCCAAGTTTATAAAGACATTTTGCAGGAGAATGTATTGCTATCTGTCCGCCAATTGAAGCGCAACAGAAGTTGGGTGATGCAACAGGACAGTAGTTCCCAAACTTTGTATTAGAGGTCGACCGATTAATTGGAATGGCCGATTAATTAGGGCAGATTTCAAGTTTTCATAACAAACAGAAATCGGTATTTTTGGACACCGATTGAATTATTATTTTTTTTACACCTTTATTTAAAGATGTAACAGCATTGCGCTAATTATTTAACTAGGCAAGTCAGTTAAGAAGACATTCTTATTTTCAATGACGGCCGAGGAAACGGTGGGTTAACTGCGTTGTTCAGAGGCAGAACGACAGATTTTCACCTCGTCAGCTCCGGGGAACCAATCTTGCAACCTTACAGTTAACTAGTCCTTGTGCACTCCACAAGGAGACTGCCTGTTACGCAAATGCAGTAAGCAAAGGTAAGTTGCTAGCTTGCATTAAACTTATCTTATAAAAAACAATCAATCATAATAACTAGTTAACTACACATGGTTGATATTACTAGATATTATCTAGCGTGTCCTGCGTTGCATATAATCTGACTAAGCATACAAGTATCTAAGTATCTGACTGAGCGGTGGTAGGCAGAAGCAGGCGCGTAAACATTCAATCAAACAGCACTTTAGTGCGTTTGCCAGCAGCTCTTCATTGTGCGTCAAGCATTGCGCTGTTTATTTTTTATTTATTTCACCTTTATTTAACCAGGTAGGCTAGTTGAGAACAAGTTCTCATTTGCAACTGCGACCTGGCCAAGATAAAGCATAGCAGTGTGAGCAGACAACACAGAGTTACACATGGAATAAACAATTAACAAGTCAATAACACAGTAGAAAACAAAGGGGGGAGTCTATATACAATGTGTGCAAAAGGCATGAGGTAGGCGAATAATTACAATTTTGCAGATTAACACTGGAGTGATAAATGATCAGATGGTCATGTACAGGTAGAGATACTGGTGTGCAAAAGAGCAGAAAAGTAAATAAATAAAACAGTATGGGGATGAGGTAGGTGAAAATGGGTGGGCTATTTACCAATAGACTATGTACAGCTGCAGCGATCGGTTAGCTGCTCAGATAGCTGACATTTGAAGTTGGTGAGGGAGATAAAAGTCTCCAACTTCAGCGATTTTTGCAATTCGTTCCAGTCACAGGCAGCAGAGTACTGGAACGAAAGGCGGCCAAATGAGGTGTTGGCTTTAGGGATGATCAGTGAGATACACCTGCTGGAGCGCGTGCTACGGATGGGTGTTGCCATCGTGACCAGTGAACTGAGATAAGGCGGAGCTTTACCTAGCATGGACTTGTAGATGACCTGGACCCAGTGGGTCTGGCGACGAATATGTAACGAGGGCCAGCCGACTAGAGCATACAAGTCGCAGTGGTGGGTGGTATAAGGTGCTTTAGTGACAAAACGGATGGCACTGTGATAGACTGCATCCAGTTTGCTGAGTAGAGTGTTGGAAGCCATTTTGTAGATGACATCGCCGAAGTCGAGGATCGGTAGGATAGTCAGTTTTACTAGGGTAAGCTTGGCGGCGTGAGTGAAGGAGGCTTTGTTGCGGAATAGAAAGCCGACTCTTGATTTGATTTTCGATTGGAGATGTTTGATATGAGTCTGGAAGGAGAGTTTGCAGTCTAGCCAGACACCTAGGTACTTATAGATGTCCACATATTCAAGGTCGGAACCATCCAGGGTGGTGATGCTAGTCGGGCATGCGGGTGCAGGCAGCGATCGGTTCAAAAGCATGCATTTGGTTTTACTAGCATTTAAGAGCAGTTGGAGGCCACGGAAGGAGTGTTGTATGGCATTGAAGCTTGTTTGGAGGTTAGATAGCACAGTGTCCAATGACGGGCCGAAAGTATATAGAATGGTGTCGTCTGCGTAGAGGTGGATCAGGGAATCGCCCGCAGCAAGAGCAACATCATTGATATATACAGAGAAAAGAGTCGGCCCGAGAATTGAACCCTGTGGCACCCCCATAGAGACTGCCAGAGGACCGGACAGCATGCCCTCCGATTTGACACACTGAACTCTGTCTGCAAAGTAATTGGTGAACCAGGCAAGGCAGTCATCCGAAAAACCGAGGCTACTGAGTCTGCCGATAAGAATATGGTGATTGACAGAGTCGAAAGCCTTGGCAAGGTCAATGAAGACGGCTGCACAGTACTGTCTTTTATCGATGGCGGTTATGATATCGTTTAGTACCTTGAGTGTGGCTGAGGTGCACCCGTGACCGGCTCGGAAACCAGATTGCACAGCGGAGAAGGTACGGTGGGATTCGAGATGGTCAGTGACCTGTTTGTTGACTTGGCTTTCGAAGACCTTAGATAGGCAGGGCAGGATGGATATAGGTCTGTAACAGTTTGGGTCCAGGGTGTCTCCCCCTTTGAAGAGGGGATGACTGCGGCAGCTGTTTATGACTTCAAGCCCATCAACCCGAGATGAGCCTGGTGTAACCGAAGTGAAATGGCCAGGGAGGAGTGAGGAGAGGGACGGAAGCTATACTGTTACACTGGCAATACTAAAGTGCCTATAAGAACATCCAATAGTCAAATGTATAAGAAATACAAATGGTATAGAAAGAAATAGTCCTATAACATCTATAACTTAAAACTTCTTACCTGGTAATATTGAAGACTCATGTTAAAAGGAACCACCAGCTTTCATATATTCTCATGTTCTGAGCAAGGAACTTAAACGTTAGCTTTTTACATGGCACATATTGCACTTTTACTTTCTTCTCTAAAACTTTGTTTTTGCATTATTTAAACCAAATTGAACATGTTTCATTATTTATTTGAGGCTAAATTGATTTGATTAAGTTAAAATAAAAGTGTTCATTCAGTATTGTTGTAATTGTCATTACTAATGAATAAATATTTTTTTTTAGTTTTAGTCGTCCAATAAATCGGTATCGTTTTTTTTTGGGTCCTCCAATAAATCGGCATCGGTGTTGAAAAAACAAATCGGTCGACCTCTAGTTAGGGGAAAAAACAAAACGTGCACCATCTGTGTTCCTAGAGGAATGAGTTTGGAAAACACTGCCCTAAGGCCTTCTCTGGACCTTTCCCTCGACCCACCTGTGCCCTGGACACATCTGAGCATGCTCCACAGATCAACTCGCTGGGGTCGTAGTCGTCTCCCTGTCCTGCCTCCGCGTCACAGCGCGCCTCTCCCCCAAAGTACGCCTGCAACAGAGGAAGGAAGGGAAGGGGTCAGGGGATAAGCCTCCCAAATAAGTTAATTAGAGACAAGTGAAACTGACTGACAGACATCTGTGAACGATATTACTTCCAAAACATTCTATGTAGGAAAATGTAGCCTGCTGCTCCTGTGTTCCCAAAGGTATAGCTCACTATTTAAGTTTTTGTTATTTTTTAAATTCACACGACAACACTCTTGCTAAATCGACAATAAGTTTAATCTTAAAAAATCCCTATAAGGAAAATATAATTTATATGGTGATGTGCAACTTTATATTAAATTTATATGGTGATGTGATGTGCAGCTTATAAAGGCTAAATAAAGCCTTCATAAACACGACATAAATGTGTTACAAATCATGCTTTAAAGTCTTTATAAATGTGGCATAACTGTGACATAACCACCAATGTCAAATGTGACATAACCCGAGTGAAGCAGTGGTCTAAGGCAATGCATCGGAGTGCTTGAGGCTTCACTACAAACTTGGGTTCGATCTGGGCTCTGTCGCAGCCGGCCGCGACCCGGAAACATATGAGGCGGTGCACAATTGGCCCAGCGTCGTCTGTGTTAGGGGAGGGTTTGGCCGGCCGGGATGTCCTTGTCCCGTCGCACTCTAGCGACTTCTGTGGCGGGCCGGGAGCATACACGCTGACACGGTCGCCAGTTATACAGTGTTTCCTCCGACACATTGGTGCGGCTGGCTTCTGGGTTAAGTGAGCAGTGTGTCAAGAAGCAGTGCAGCTTGGCAGGGTCGTGTTTCTGAGGACGCATGGCTCTCGACCTTTTTGCAGCGATGGGACAAGACTAACTACCAATTGGAGATCATGAAATTGGGGAGAAAAAGGGGTATAAAGTAAAACAAAAGTTCCCTCCGCAAAGGGGAGGAGGGAACTGGAGTGGGGGTTTTGACACCTCACACCCTGTCGTAAATTAAAGTAGAAGAAGACTCTCTCCCTCCCTCCCTCTTCAAATGCGCTTAGGAATGTGTCTTTGTTTCGCAGACAGTCTTCCCGCCGAAACTCTAACACGTTCTAACGCCTAATACTGGAACAATATTTCTAACATAAGAACATGGGGAATGGTCAGAGAGGATCTATAGAAAACTCATGTCATAATGGTTTTTATTTTGATTTCTCATTAAAAAAGGTTATTAAGGAAATACTGCAACTTGAAAAGTATTTACACTACAGGTATGAAGTCTCCATTCTTAACGTTGTGCATACAATATGAACAATGATTGAAGTGTTTTTGTGAAGATAGGAATGTGATTTTAGGAGGTACAATGGAGCAAAAAAATATTTAGTCAGCCACCAATTGTGCAAGTTCTCCCACTTAAAAAGATGAGGCCTGTAATTTTCATCATAGGTACACTTCAATTATGACAGACAAAATGAGAAATAAAATCCACATTGTAGGATTTTTTATGAATTTATTTGCAAATTATGGTGGAAAATAAGTATGAAATGTGGTTAGAACTTTGAACCTCAACACGAGGTGAAGAAAATCAACTCACCCCCCAGACTATACCAGAAAGACGGCGGTGGTCGAATCCCGAATACCAAACGAGGGGGAAAAACTCCTCTCAGACAATCACTGTCGTGAGTCAAATATCTAGAAAAGCAAACTCTTCAAACCATCCTACCACTCTTGCCAAATCACTGTATTACGCTACTCTCATCAACCCACTGGGAACCATCGACACGGCAGGCTAGCCTATCTTCACAGAAGCTGCTTCAGGAGCGAATGGAACAGAGTAAACTCTAGTTCTGTTCAGGACTATACAACACGACGGACAAAGACATTCACATGTAAATACATTCATGATTTCTTATTCCAAATGGGCAGCAGTTCATGTGCAAAATATTTGATTACTGTGAGAATAGTTTCGAAAATGTATTGATGATAAGTCTATTGCCAACGCAACAATATACATTGTAATACAATTATAAAGAACAACAAATATAAAATGGTAGTAAATAATAATACTACAAAATTAAATGAAAAAATAATAAAATGCTAATAGTAGAAATGTAATAAATATAAAAAGCTAAACATGGAAAATGAAACATAACTAAGTAATTGCTATCTTCATCATTACATCAGTGCTACAACTACCATCATCATTACTACTACTACAACCATCATTAAACTGCTAACATTACCATCACCCCATACTACCCATACCACTACTATATGGAATGATAATCACAACAATAATAATATTAATAACAATAATAGTAAGAACAATAATAATAAGTAGGTTACTGTTTACTATGCAGATGTTATTATTCAGTGTCCCTCAGGCTATGGGAGGCAAATACTTATTTGACTGCAAGAAGAGCCATTGCTCCTTCGCCAATGAGTATTTTTAGTTTTAAAATTTGGAATAAATGTAGTCATTTTTGTGAATAATGAATATCTTGGTAAGGAATATTTCTCACAGTAAAGGAGAAAGTGCATCTCTGTCTCTACCTCCCCTGTCGTGCAGTGACCACATACACGCTCCTCTTTGGGTAGCCATGTCTTTTTATGTCTGCCGGTTTCTATTGCCAATTGGTGGACACTCAGCCTGTACTTGGTAAGGATCTGTCTCTGCTTCGAATCTCTGACAGAGTAGAGATAATGAGCCAATTCATATTCTCTGTTTAGGGCCAGATGGTAATTCAGTCGATTTTGGGATTTTGTTTTGTTTTTTCAATGTTGTAAATAACTTCTTATAGAAGAAGTTACAGGTCTGTGAGAGCCAGAAATCTTGCTTGTTTGTAGCTGACCAAATACTTTTTATTCCACCATAATTTGCAAATAAATTCATAAAAAATCCTACAATGTGATTTTCTGGATTTTTTTCTTCTCATTTTGTCTGTCATAGTTGAAGTGTACCTATGATGAAAATTACAGGCCTCTCATCTTTTTAAGTGGGAGAACTTGCACAATTGGTGGCTGACTAAATACTTTTTTGCCCCACTGCATGGTCAGTACTGAGATGGTGTTTATTAATTAGTGTGTGTGTGTAAGGTGTATTTATGGTAAGGGAGAAAGCCAATTTGACATTTACTTATTACATTTTTTTCATGAAGGTTTGAATTCAAAATGCTACAGAAAACCTTTCCCAAGTTGCTGTCGACACAAATTCCCCTGTAATTGTTGGGTCTGATTTGTTTCCACTTCTGTGGACAGGGGAGATGAGCCCCTGGTTCCAGACATCAGGAAAGCAGACAGAAGTTAATACCATGTTGAACCGTTTAACGCAGCATTTTGCAACTCAGGTGTGCTGTTTTTCAGCATTTCATTTCTGATGTTATCTAGACCACAAGCTTTCTTTGATTTTATAGATTTGAGCTTTTCATTTAGTTCTTGTTGGGTTATTGGGTAATCTAATGGCATTTGGTTGTTTTTAATGACTGATTCAAGGATGTTACATTTTTCGTGAATTTCTAATTGGTTCCTTTTAAAGATCGGGTCTTTTTTTTCAAAGTTTTGTTAAAAATCGCGCAAAATTTCAACGTCCTGCTATTTATGCCAGGAATATAGTATATGCATATGATTAGTATGTGTGGATAGAAAACACTCTGGAGTTTATAAAACTGGTTAAATCATGTCTGTGACTATAACAGAACGGGTGTAGGAGGCAAAATCCCAAGGAAAACTGTTAAAAAAAAACACAAAAATAATATCCCTCCGCCAGTCTCTGTATTGTCTATGGCAAGTGAAAATAGATGGCGTCCAGTTTACAATGCCTACAGCTTCCACACGATGTCGCCAGTACTGGCATTTGAGTTTAAGTTTATCCTTGGTTAGATGAGGAATAGGCACTTCCTGTCTTCGGGCACGCCAGAGGAAGTTATGAAAGGGAGAATATGGATCATGATTTCAAGACTTGCTGCTATCGAATACAGATCGCCCCGTGATCAATTTGATCGATTATTAACGTTTACTAATACCTAAAGTTGGATTACAAAAGTAGTTTGAAGTGTTTTGTCAAAGTTTATAGGCAACTTTTTTAATTTAAAAAAATGACGTTGCGTTTTTGAAAGCAGTTTTTTCCTGATCAGACGGGCTTCATAAATGGACATTTTGGGTATACATGGACGGATTTAATCGAAAAAAAGACCCAATAGTGATGTTTATGGGACATATAGGAGTGCCAACAAAGAAGCTCGTCAAAGGTAATGAATGTTTTATATTTTATTTCTGCGTTTTGTG
Source organism: Oncorhynchus tshawytscha (assembly GCF_018296145.1). NCBI lineage: Eukaryota > Metazoa > Chordata > Actinopteri > Salmoniformes > Salmonidae > Oncorhynchus > Oncorhynchus tshawytscha. The sequence goes on along the minus strand of NC_056454.1, from coordinate 363,019 downwards.
TAGCGCCGGCTACGCTAATTATTCTGTTTACGTCCCCTTTGGGTATTTCGGGCGTTGAATTGCTATCAGATAATAGCTTCTCATGCTTTCGCCGAAAAGCATTTAAAAAATCTGACATGTTGGCTAGATTCACAACGAGTATAGCTTTAATTGAGTACCCTGCATGTGTGTTTTAATAAAAGTTTGAGTTGTATCGAGTACTATTAGTTGTCACTGAAATTTCCGCTGATGTTGATACCTGTACAGGGACTGTACAGGGACTGCAGCCGTAAGAAGTTTTAAGTCTTTTTGAGGGAGGTTTTGTATAGATTATCAAAATAAGTTTTCCAAATTCCTTCATCTTGTATCGCTAATTCTTGCGGCTTTGTCGTGCTTAAATTGTTCCACATGTCCCAGAACTGATTTTGGTCAATTGCGTTTTCAATTTTCATCAAGTGTCGTACTGGTATAATTAAATGTATTATGTTTCAGTGTATGTTTATACTGTTTCAAAGTATTCATAGTGTAGCTCTGGGTTGTTTTGCTGCTCATGTTTTTCATTTGACATTTGTCTTAGGTGTTTTCTAATTATTTTACATTCGTTGTCAAACCATTTTTCAGAAACATTTAGTTTTTTGTTTCTGATGTTGCATTTTTTGGTTTTCTGAAATTTGCTTTAGATGCTGCTTTTTGGAATATGCAGTTGATGTTTTGAGTAGCCGAATTGATACCATCTTTATTGTTTTGGTATTGTGAGTTATTGAAGAACTGTATTAGAGTTCATCATTTCATTTGAGTTCAATGTTTCAATGAATCTCTGCACTGTTTGGAGCCCATCTCTACGATTGGTCTATGTAGTAGAGTTTATTGGGCTGTTTTTTTAGAATGAGTATTGCTGGTTAATTTCTTCAGAAACACGTTGATCTGACTGTGATCTGACAGTGGTGTCTGTGGTCTGACAGTGAATGCACTAATGGAGGAGGGGGTCGATGTCAGTGATGGCATAATCGACTACACTTGTCCTAAGAGCTGAGCAGTAAGTAAACCGACCTAAAGAGATCCCTCTGATTCTACCATTAAGCATTAACAGCCCTAAGGCTCAACAGAGATGCACTAACTCCTTCCCATTTTTGTTCAGTATTTGGTCAAGACTGTTTCTATTATTTATAATAGGGCTACTTTACAAGGAGGGGTGTCCAAATATGTGGTGGTTACCTCCCGCATCAGTGTAGTCAGGCTCAGAACCTGTTCTTGCATTGAAATCTCCACAAAGAAGCACTTTACCCTCTGCCTGAAATGTAATGATTTCTGAATGGAGATCGTCAATAAACTGATCATTGTAATATGATGAATCTGAAGGAGGAGCATAAGCTGCCCATATGTATACATCATTGTCACAATAGATTGTACCTTTGTTAAGTTTTAGCCAAATGTGGTTAGTACCTTTTTTCATTTCATTCAGTGCATGAACATGTTTATACCCACAGATATGCACCCATTCTTGGTGGTTAAGAATAAGGGGTTTCATGACCTCGTGCAACTGCTTGAGCCACATTACGCACTTTTCCGTTTCGCACGTATTTCAGCAAACAGGTAGTACCCGCTCAATATAAGCAAGCTGAAGCCAACGTTAATGAATTGGTCAATGCACCCTGTGTTGCACTTCCTACAGATGGATGGACCTCCAGGGCTACAGAGAGCTGCTTAACAGTGACAGTTCATCACATTACCCCAGAGTGGGAAATGAGAAGTACTGTGCCTATTTTTCTCTTTATAAGAAAACATTATAGCATATATAATGTCTGAGCCATGTTTACATACTGATTGCACACGCATACTGCACTTTATTTTAGTGTTGCTGTTGATGAGTAATCATATGTTCTCATCAGGAATTATATGACTCAAGATCATATATGTAATCAGGAATACCAACATTTAGCATTTTCTTAGATAAACAAAAATTAACTACAGTAACTGTTGGCATTTCATATCGAAACCGAACCATGACCCTAAAACCACAATATGTACCAAACAATGGGTTTGGTGACCCGTTACACCCAGAGTGCCTACCTTTTGGCACTTGTAGCAGACGTAGTAGGCGTATCGATTCATTGCGAAGCCGGCCGGGTCGTTGTGGAAACGGGCACCGGGCGTGGTGATGGCCTCGCTCTTGTGCAGCCCCTCGTACTCCATCCTCATCAGAGCCTTCCTCCGTACGTCCTCAAACAGCTCCTTGATAGGGTCCAGCAGGTCCTTGATGACCGAGTGGTTGATCTTGTTCTGGGAGGAAAAACGCAACAGCCCAGTCAAGTAAGAGTCTGAGTCAATTCTATCTCCTTTTTTAAACTCGGTTGGCACAATGTTAGTTAGTTCAAACTCAGTCAGAGCTGTTATGATCCAAGCACGTTACATTGAAAATCATGAAGATAGGAATCTTTGCAAGGTCAATTGGTAAACTCTACATAACACAATTCATTGCCACTCATTGGAACTTTTGCTTTATTTTATTGACCAGATAGGACAGTGAAGAGCAGAAAGTAAAGGTCGGAGGAGTGCGAGTCAGAAGGGCAGTAGGTTGGATTCGAACCAATGCTATTCCTGTGAGTGCTGAGGTCAAAGGCACTAACCGTTAGACCACAGGCCACATGATCTCTGTTAAACCTATTCATGGTTATGTATGTGTTTTATAGTGTGCCTATTGCCCTAATCCCAGTTATTTTAGAGAAGTAAATCCTGTCCAATGTGTGGTGGATACGGTTTCCCATGTAGCCCTTTGTGGTGGAAAGTGGGTGCGGATCAGGTATCATATGGTACCTGCGCGCTGCACATACTGTGTGCATGGTAACAGAGAGCCTCAATTCTGGTATAAGGGGGAGCGTAATTATGGAGTACCACTTTTTTTTTGCTAAACACACGGCTAGAAATGCCTTGTGTGCAAGACTAGTGACAAGTGCATGTCAGTAAAATAGACAAAAAACCTGAAAAGGGGCGAGCCCTCCATACAAACCAACACAACCAGCAAACCAACCTGGTGAACTAAACCAGCGAATCAATAAACAGATCTAATCCATACTTGGTGCATTTATATAAGGGAATAGATGGAAGATAAACCAATGGAAACGGGCGGGATGTTCTCCCACTGTTCTAGACCATATTTGAGGCTGTGTATTACTAGATGTTCCAGGGCGACACTGGAGATTGGTATTATATTCACCATAGCCTGGCAACAAGGGCGCAGGCAATTTGCTGCGGGTGTCGCATTGATACACAGCTGGTGATGTGATTAGATATAAATTACATTTGTCAAAACAATTAAATAACTTGCACAGAATTTGAAAGATCTTGTAATTCTCTGGTGAGAAAAGTTATTGAAAAGGATAAGGCTCAACGCTTGCTCACTATTAAAAACTACATTTTATTTAAGTAATAGTTAAAACCTTCACTTTCAGCCTTCATCAACTGATTTCATCTGAAAGAATATAAGTATAAGCACTCATAATTTGCATTCCCATAAAATAATAACTGGCGGGTTAGCTAGTTAAATTTGTAGCACAACAGATTGCAAATATCCTAATGTTACCTACATAAAAACATTTCTGCACCGTTTCTGTCTTTTGCCATTGGTATTCTGTGTCTAACAACATTGCCCTTTCAAGCATTGATCTTCGATTGAAAAGAAACAGCCTGTATGGAGAACGATCATGAGATAGTCTAATAAGCTAGTCTAGCTAACCCGCCATGTTACGTTTCTGGGAATGCTAATTATGCTAATGTCGGCTTCCAAGTGCTTATATTATGTGAAAACGACACATTTAGTTCTTATTTAATTATGGTTTTGCTTGTGTGTCAATGGGCCGGATGTTGAAAGACAACCGCTTTCGAAATGGCTAGGGTCAAGTGGGCGGGGCTACATAAGTTAAATAGTACCTTGCAAATGGGGCAGGACATGAAGCCGAAGGTGATCCTGGGCCCGAGCCAGCGGTTCTCCAAAACACGACGGGTACACTGGAGGTGGAACACATGACTGCAGTCCAGCTGAGGAAAAGAACAGAAACCACACATAGAACATTTGGAACCTGACCTCGAACACATCTATGGCCTAAAGACAAACAAGGTCCTTGGTTCAAATAGAATCTGTATTATTTTCAAACACTTTAGCTAAACATGATTTGAACCCGCCTGGGGCGTTGAAACTAATATAACAGTCCCACAAGTTCAAATACCACCCATCTTGCACTCCAGGCAGGCAAAAAACCCCTCTAAGTATTTGAAAGAAAACAGATTCTAATAAACCCAGGTGTGAGTCACTGTCTGAATCAAGCTAGTATCATAGAGATACAATCTAATACTATCAACAATAGTATTTGTATCGTCTATATACTGTAAATGCAGCTGCCACAGTATTGAAGCCATTGGATGCAGTTTATCATAGCGCATTGTGCTTTAGTAAGGGCGATAGGTTCAGTATACACAATTTTGCATTTTATCAGAAGGTTGGCTGGCCCTCGTTGAAGTAGCGTAGATCAATGCATTGCTCTCGGTCTATAAAGCCCTCTTGCATAAACTTCTGCCGTACCTTACGTCATTGTTAAGGCACTATATACACACGTACACATGGATTTTGTATTGTAGATATGTGATAGTAGAGCGGTGGCCTGTAGTCACACACTTAATGTGTTGTGAAAAGTGCTATGAAATGTAATGTCACGTAATATTTTAAATTGTATATCACTGCCTTAATATTGCTGGACCCCAGGAAGCGTAGCTGCGATCCTTAATAAATACAAACTTGTTCAGCTTCAGACATAAGATCGCAGAACCGGAATCAGGGATGGCTAACCCTGGAGATCCGTTCTATCTCCACAAAGTTAGGTAAATCTGCTTACATTTTTTATTAATATCAAGCAGATTTATCTAACTCAGGGGACATGTCCAAAATTCCTTAAAGTTAGTGCCTCGACCGCAATTCAGTCGAATTCAGGGCCTTTTTACTGAAGAATGTGTTTGTTTCATATGATTGTGTTTTGCTTTCCGTGTTTTGTGTGCTTTTCATGCATTGTGTAATTTGATGTTTATTGATGCGTTCATGCAAGGCTCATCTGCAAAAGAGACCGTGGTTTCAGCATGACTCCCTGTTTAAATAAAGGTGAAATAAAATGTAATTCTGTGTACCTGGACAGCGGGAGCGGCAGAGAGCGCCTCAGTGAAGCAGATCATGCACATGTCGTCTGCGTCCTGTTTCAGGCAGCCTTCGCTCTTGTTGCAGCCGTGCAGACAGGGCAGGCAGCTCTTCTCATTCCTCACCCCGCCACAGAGGTGGCCGCATGCTTGGGTCTTACTGCACGCCAGCTTGGCATACTCCTACAGAGGGCACGGAGGAGAGTGAGGGTCAGACGATGGTCTTGATCAAATACATTTAATCAAATCCACTTTCTTGAAAGTGCATTTACAATAGCAACACCCTTTGCAGTGCAATACTGTACAGCAGAGTCGGGGGTCAAAATGAGCGAGTTACAAGGAATTCAAAATAATTTTGTATGTGTGTATAAAACAATACAACACCGGTAGCCAGTTGCCATTGTATTTGAGCTTCACCTTTTACTATGTCCAGTTGGTTTTATATATGCATTTACTTGTGTACAAATAATTCAACTAAATAATATATATTGAAAAAATATATAAATGCAATATGCAACAACTTCAGCGATTTTACTGAGTTAGAGTTCATAGAAGAAATAAACAGGACCGAGTTTGAGAAACACTGGCTATGGACGGTAGCCATTCAAAAGGTAGTGTTCCTCCTCTACAAGGCATAAGAATGAATGACCAACATGTGCAAGGCATCTTCAGAGGGGTTTCTGTTTTTTAGTAACGCAAAAGTAAATGTAGCATGTTACTTTGCATAGTAAGTAATGTTGTAATTACTTTTAAAGTTAATGTTTCCCAACATTGTCCCTATCTGTCAAGCTTTCATTTCAGAGATTATTAACGAGCTGCACACAGTCAAGAAACTGAATGATCCATTTATCATTTTTACATAGTTTAGATTTGGTTTTAGTCGTTTTAAAGTATATTAAGATGGACCTGCGAGCCTGGACCCCCCCGAGGATGTGCCTTTTCACTTTTCTGAAACATAACAAATATATAGATATATGAAAAGTTAAATTTAAAAAAATTGCACGATTAGAGAAAAAATAATGTTCTCAAGCTTCCAATAAAGACAGATCTTCCTCTCTGATTATGGCTGAACTATGCCTCTTTTAGTCTCCACAAGAGGCTACAATTTCTGTAATAGGTCGCTAGGTGTTGATTTCAGGTAGTTTTAACAAGAGGGTCCACTTTTTTATTTTTATTAAAACATTTTTGCTCACCTCTCTTTAAAAATGTTTTTTTTTTTAATCAGTTAAACATTACATTTGTGGGGCCTCCAGAGTGGCGCAGTGGTCTAAGTCACTGCATCACAGCGCTTGAGGCATCACTAGAGACTCAGGTTAGATCCCGGGCTGTATCACAACTGGCCGTGATCGGGAGTCCCATAGGGCGGCGCACAATTGGCCCAGCATCGTCCGAGTTAGGCCGTGGGGGGGGGCTTTACTTGGCTCATCGCGCTCTAGCGACTCCTTGTGGCACCTCAGGCTGACCTCAGTCGTCAGTTGAACGGTGTTTCCTCCGACACATTGGTGCGGCCGGCTTCTGGGTTAAGAGGGCGGGTGTTAAGAAGTACGGTTTGGCGGGTCGGAGGATGCACGACTCGACCTTCGCCTCGCGCTCCAGGTGGGGAGTTGCAGCGATGAGACAAGATCGAAATTGGGGGTAAAAAAAAGGGGGTAAAATACAAAAAAATCTAAAATACAAACAAAAAATATATAACTGTATGGCCTAAGTGTTGAACACTGAAAAGAGCTAGCTATATAGATCCAATCTGTTACTATAATCATTTTGAGTTAGGGACGATTTCAAGTTTTCATAACAAATCGGAATTTTTGGACACCGATTTGGACGATGTTTTTTTTGTTTTTACACCTTTATTTAACTAGGCAAGTCAGTTAAGAACACATTCTCATTTTCAATGAAGGCCTAGGAACGGTGGGTTAACTGCCTTGTTCAGGGGCAGAATGATAGATTTTTACCTCGTCAGCTCTGGGATTCAATCTTGCAACCTTACAGTTAACTAGTCCAACGCTCTAACCACCTGATTACATTGCACTCCACGAGGAGCCTGCCTGTTACGCAATGCAGTAAGAAGCCAAGGTAAGTTACTAGCTAGCATTAAACTTATCTTATAAAAAACAATTATAATCACTAGTTAACTACACATGGTTGATGATATTACTAGTTTATCTAGCGTGTACTGCGTTGCATATAATCGATGCGGTGGCATTCGCGAAAAAGGACTGTCGTTGCACCAACGTGTACCTAATCATAAACATCAATGCCTTTCTTAAAATCAATACACAAGTATATATTTTTAAACCTGCATATTTAGTTAATATTGCCTGCTAACATGAATTTCTTTTAACTAGGAAAAATGGTGTCACTTCTCTTGCAATAGAGTTAGGGTATATGCAGCAGTTTGGGCCGCCTGGCTCGTTGCAAACTGTGTGAAGACTATTTCTTCCTAACAAAGACAACCAACTTCGCCAAACGGGATGATTTAACAAAAACGCATTTGCGAAAAAAAGCACAATCGTTGCACGACTGTACCTAACCATAAACATTAATGCCTTTCTTAAAATCAATACACAGAAGTATATATTTTTAAATCTGCGTATTTAGCTAAAAGGAATCCAGGTTAGCAGGCAATATTAACCAGGTGAAATTGGGTATAAGGCAACAGTTTGGGCCACCTGGCTCGTTGTGAACTAATTTGCCAGAATTTTACGTAATTATGACATGACATTGAAGGTTGTGCAATGTAACAGCAATATTTAGACGTATGGATGCCACCCGTTAGATAAAATACGGAACGGTTCGGTATTTCACTGAAAGAATAAACGTCTTGTTTTTGAGATGATAGGTTATTAATATGGTCGAATCCGGAAACTAAGGCTCATATTATTATGTTATAATTAAGTCTATGATTTGATAGAGCAGTCTGACTGAGCGATGGTAGGCAGCAGCAGGCTCGTAAACATTAATTCAATCAGTACTTTCGTGTGTTTTGCCATCAGCTCTTCACTGTGCTTCAAGCATTGCGCTGCTTCAAGCCTATCAACTCCCGAGATTAGGCTGGTGTAACCGATGACAAATGGCTAGCTAGTTAGCGGGGTGCGCGCTAATAGCGTTTCAAACGTCACTTGCTCTGAGACTTGGAGTAGTTGTTCCCCTTGCTCTGCATGGGTAACGCTGCTTCGAGGGTGGCTGTTGTCGATGTGTTCCTGGTTCGAGCCCAGGTAGGGGCGAGGAGAGGGACGGAAGCTATACTGTTACACTGGCAATACTAAAGTGCATATAAGAACATCCAATAGTCAAAGGTATATGAAATACAAATGGTATAGAGAGAAGTAGTCCTATAATTCCTATAATAACTACAACCTAAAATTTACCTGGGAATATTGAAGAATCATGTTAAAAGGAACCACCAGATTTCATATGTTCTCATGTTCTGAGCAAGGAACTTAAACGTTAGCTTTCTCACATGGCACATATTGCACTTTTACTTTCTTCTCCAACACTTTGTTTTTGCATTATTTAAACCAAATTGAACATGTTTCATTATTTATTTGAGGCTAAATGGATTTTTAAGTGTTCATTCAGTATGGTTGTAAATGTCATTATTACAAATAAAAAATAAATACAAAAATTGGCCGATTAACTTCTTATGGCTGCAGGGGCAGTATTGAGTAGCTTGGATGAAAAGGTGCCCATTGTAAACAGCCAGGTCCTCAGTCTCCGTTACATGCATTTAATTATTAGTATTGGATATTGGATTAGTATTGGACTCTAAAGTTTCCAAAACTGTCAAAATATTGTCTGTGAGTATAACAGAACTGATATTGCAGATGAAACCCTGAGGAAAATCAAACCAGGAAGTGGCTTCTATTTTGAAAACTCCATGTTTCATAGCCTCCCTTTGCTCCATTTAAAGGTATCCTATCACTTCCTCAAGGTGTCAACAGTCTTCAGACATAGTTTCAGGCTTTTATTTTGAAAAATTAGCCAGAAAGATAACATCGCGTCAAGTGGTCGCATGAGTTTTGCTCGCGCAACAGAGTTTGGACAGCCATTGCCTTTCCCTCTCCTACTGATAAAGACATTTGCGGTTGATATATTATCGATTATATATTTTAAAAACAGCCAGAGGATTGATTATAAAAAACGTTTGACATGTTTCTGTGGACATTACTATTTGGAATTTGTCTGCGTTGTCGTGACCGCTCTTTCCTGTGGATTTCTGAACATAACGCGCCAAACAAACGGAGGTATTTTGGATATAAAAATAATCTTTATGGAACAAAAGGCACATTTATTGTGTAACTGGGAGTCTCGTGAGTGAAAACATCCGAAGATCGTCAAAGGTAAACGATTCATTTGATTGCTAAGTGTACACAATGTTTTGTCGAGCGATCGATAAACTTACACAAATGCTTGGATTACTTTAGCTGTAAGCATATTTTCAAAATCAGACACGACAGGTGGATTAACAAAAGGCTAAGCTGTGTTTTCCTATATTGCACTTGTGATTTCATGAGTATATATATTTTTAGTAATATTCATTGAATTGTGGCGCTATGCAATTCAGAGGGTTGTTGACAATTATTACGTTAATGGGATTGCAGCCATAACAAGTTAATCGTTATCGGCTTTTTTTGGTCCTCCAATAATCGGTATCGGCGTTGAAAAATCATAATCGGTCGACCTCTAGTTGGTACCTGGCAGTCTGGGTTTGAGCAGACACTGCCCACAGCCGAGAGCTCGGTGCCGTTCCTGGTGCCACAAAACCTGCAGTCATCTGAGCTGCTGGAGGCTGGTTTCCCTGCACAGAGGCAAAGCATTAGCTATGCACGAGAGAAGGCTAGAGAATTATATCTATCCAGTCCCTCTCAGATCTACACAAGTGTCTAGGGGGTAATGGCTAGCTTGGGGTTGTTTCTTGATTACATCTATCCAGTCCCTCTCAGATCTACACAAGTGTCTAGGGGGTAATGGCTAGCTAGGGGTTGTTTCTTGATTACATCTATCCAGTCCCTCTCAGATCTACACAAGTGTCTAGGGGATAATGGCTAGCTAGGGGTTGTTTCTTGATTACATCTATCCAGTCCCTCTCAGATCTACACAAGTGTCTAGGGGGTAATGGCTAGCTAGGGGTTGTTTCTTCATTATATCTATCCAGTCCCTCTCAGATCTACACAAGTGTCTAGGGGGTAATGGCTAGCTAGGGATTGTTTCTTCATTATATCTATCCAGTCCCTCTCAGATCTACACTGACATGGTCAGAAAAGGGTCTGGATAGGTTCTGTTACCTGTGTGTTCCCTGAACTCCACCATGGCCTTCATGGTCTTGGAGTCGGCCACAGCCATAAGCCAGAAGAGCTTTGTCCTCCCACAGCCCTCGTGGAGGTCCACCTTGATTGCCTCCTCCTCCTCCTTAAACACCTGGAGAGAAACAGCAGGGAGACTAGGGATACCGCCATGTTAAATTACACATCATGCCTGCCAGAAAGGGATGAGTTGGATTTTAGAGTCTGTAAGATGTTTAAGACATATTTTCAAAATTAATGGTAATATTGAAAAAAACATCTTGACTACGGTTAGGCGATATCCAGATTTTCATACCTATATAGTACCATACCGGGGTATATGGTATTACTGGGGTCCAGTGAAATCAACTTTGTAGCACTCACTCCACTTAAAGGGTGCGTTGTCAGGGATAGGAGCCTCGCGAGATGACGCACAACAACGATATCTACCACGAAACCACAATATCAATAACCACAGCGGTCAGAATAACTAAAGTACATCACCAGCGTAACGACTACCGCTACAATCAACGTGATCTCTACGTTCCTGCACCCAACCCACACAAAGTGTCAGGTAACAAGTGTAACAATGGGTTCAATGACGATCACAACGTAAATCGATGCTCTCTTGAAGTTCTGCTAACTACAAAAGCGCCAAAAATTTGAGAAAGAGGAAAAAGATAAGTCACCATGACTAGGCGTGGAATTGCAGTAGAACAGGTCTGCCAAAATAAACATTTGCAAGGACGTAAACAATCAACTTACCCCAGCTCTCACTTGAAATCATAGCCAGGGCCCGCTCGATCAAGCAACAAGCCCATGGGCTTGGACTATACACTCAGATACAAATGTTGCGACGCACAAGGTAAACACCATCGCAAAAGCCAATTCCACTCAAACTAAGATACGTCGATCTGTTTAAACCATGAACACAAATGACATCACACCGTTGAAAACAACCACTCCACTTTGTGGAGAATATGACGCAACTCATAGGCCATACCTCAAAACAGTCCTGGAGGACTGCTTAACCTGTGATGCGTTAATTGATTCAGGCTCGACAATATCACTCATCTCTCAAACATTGTTCAATGATCTCAAAAGGGCTTTGAACCCAGCTAAACATTGGTTAAATACGGAACGATGCAACACTAACCTTCGAGTTGTCACTTAGACTACCTCGCCTCTCACATTGAGTTGCTGAAACTACACTTCCAAGACATATCGCTTGTTCACCCTGTGTATGTCACCAGCCTCGGAAGTGAACACCTGCTACTAGGAGCAGACTGATGGATCGTGTGATCCCACTGATGGAAAAACAACCAAATGTGGTCACAGGTGCCATCTCCACTGACCACACTGTCTTTTCCTTATGCTGGATGCAACACAGTCATCCACAAGGAGTATCTGTTGAAAGGACCCCTTGGGAAAAAGACATTGCAACACCTCTTGGTGCAGACTGACTCAAGCAGATATTACGATCTCATCACATTCAATCAGCAAACCTGATTGACTATTCTTTTCATGACTTCGAGCCAGCAGTCTGAGTGAGTAACTTCCCTCGTCCTTCAGACACTTCCGCAAGCACCGTGGGCGTCTCAGGAAACAGATGGAGAGATGAATCAAGCTTCATCAAATCTGTGTTTGGCGGATGCCAGGAGAACGGTACCTGCCCCAATGTAAAGTTTGGTGGAGGAGGAATAATGGTCTGGTGCTGTTTTTCATGGATCGGGCATGGATCGGGATGTGTTTTCTTAACTAAATGTTTTTTACATTTTTTTTTAAACGATATTCATCTAAGATGGCGCCGGAGAAGAAGGCAGATGTTTTACGTGCCCCCAACCGATTGTATTTTTTTGTTTGTTTATTTGCGTTGTTTCTAACTTTCTTAAAAACGTATTTTGTACATAATATTGCCGCTACCAACGCTTATGACCGAAAATAACTTCTGGACATCGGGACTGCGATGATTTTTTTCCTTTAAAGATTCTGACGAGGCCGATGTGTACGATATACTGCTTCTTGGGAACAGGCCCAGATACCCGTTAATTGCGTGAAGAGGCGGAGAAAAAGGGCCGGCGGCCAGGCTGCCTTCTGAGAATTCATAGGCAATCGAATAAACCCCCACTTCCTTCCAATCTGCTAGCAAAAGTGCAATCTTTGTACAATTTTTTATTTCACTTTTATTTAACCAGGTAGGCCAGTTGAGAACAAGTTCTCATTTACAACTGCGACCTGGTCAAGATAAAGCAAAGCAGTGCAACAAACAACAACAGAGTTACACATGGAATAAACAAAAGTACAGTCAATAAGACAATAGAAAAAAATCTATATACAGTGTGTGCAAATGAGGTAAGATTAGGGAGGTAAAACAATAATAACAGAAGATGAATGTGCAAGTAGAGATAAGGGGGTGCAAAGGAGCAAAAAATAATAATAATATGGGGATGAGGTAGTTGGGTGTGCTTTTTACAGATTGGCTGTGTACAGGTACAGTGATTGGAAAGCTGCTCTGACAGCTGATGCTTGAAGTTAGTGAGGGAGATATAAGTCCACAACTTCAGTGATCTTTGCAATTCGATCCAGTCATTGGCAGCAGAGATCTGGAAGGAAAGGCAGCCAAAGTAAGTGTTGGCTTTGGGGATGACCAGTGAGATATACCTGCCGGAGCGCGTGCTACGGGTGGGTGTTGCTATGGTGACAACTGAGCTGAGAAGGCGGGGCATTACCTAGCAAAGACTAACAGATGACCTGGAGCCAGTGGGTTTGGCAACGAATATTTAGTGAGGGCCAGCCAACGAGAGCATACAGGTCACAGTGGTGGGTAGTATATGGGGCTTTGGTGACAAAACGGCACTGTGATAGACTGCATCCATTTTGCTCAGTAGAGTGTTGGCGGCTATTTTGTAAATGATCTCGCCGAAGTCAAGGATCGGTAGGATAGTCAGTTTCATGAGAGTATATTTGGCAGCATGAGCGAAGGATGCTTTGTTGCGAAATAGGAAGCCGATTCTAGATTTCATTTTGGATTGGAGATGCTTAATGTGAGTCTGGAAGGAGAGTTTACAGTCTAACCAGACACCTGGGTATTTGTAGTTGTCCACATATTCTTAGTCAGAACCGTCCAGAGTAGTGATGCTGGACGGGTGGGCAGCGATCAGTTGAAGAGCATGCATTTAGTTTTACTAGCATTTAAAAGCAGTTGGAGGCAATGGAAGGAGAGTTATATGGTATTGAAGTTAGTTAACACAGAGTCCAAAGAAGGGACAGATGTATACAGAATGGTTTCGTCTGCGTAGAGGTGGATCAGAGAATCACCAGCAGCAAGAGCGACATCATTGATATATACAGAGAAAAGAGTCATCCCGAGAATTGAACCCTGTGGCACCCCCATAGAGACTGCCAGAGGTCCGGACAACAGGCCGAGGTTTGGACAACGATTTGACACACTGAACTCTGTCTGAGAAGTAGTTGGTGAACCAGGCGAGGCAATCATTTGAGAAACCTGGCTGTTGAGTCTGCAGATAAGAATGTGGTGATTGACAGAGTCGAAAGCCTTGGCCAGGTCGATGAATACGGCTGCACAGTATTGTCTTTTATCGATGGCAGTTATGATATTGTTTAGGACATTGAGCGTGGCTGAAGTGCACCCATGACCAGCTCGGAAACCAGATTGCATAGAGGAGAAGGTACGGTGGGATTCGAAATGGTTGGTGATCTGTTTGTTAACTTGGCTTTCGAAGACCTAAGAAAGGCAGGGTAGGATAGATATAGGTCTGTAACAGTTTGGGTCTAGAGTGTCTCCCCCTTTGAAGAGTTCCAAACTTTGGGGATCTCAGACGATACGAAAGAGAGGTTGAATAGGCTAGTAATAGGGGTTGCAACAATTGCGGCGGATAATTTTAGAAGAGGGTCCAGATTGTCTATCCCAGCTGATTTGTAGGGGTCCAGATATTGCAGCTCTTTCAGAACATCAGCTATCTGGATTTGGGTGAAGGAGAAATGGGGGAGGCTTGGGCAAGTTGCTGTGGGGGGTGCAGGGCTGTTGACCGGGGTAGAGGTAGCCAGGTGGGAAGCATGGCCAGCCGTAGAAAAATGCTTCATGAAATTCTCATTGTGGATTTATCGGTGGTGACAGTGTTTCCTAGCCTCAGTGCAGTGGGAAGCTGGGAGGTGGTGCTCTTATTCTCCATGGACTTTACAGTGTCCCATAACTTTTTGGAGTTTGTGCTTCAGGATGCAAATTTCCATTTGAAAAAGCTAGCCTTAGCTTTCCTAACTGCCTGTGTATATTGGTTCCTAACTTCCCTGAAAAGTTGCATATCGCGGGGGCTATTCGATGCCAATGCAGTACGCCACATGTTTTTGTGCTGGTCAAGGGCAATCAGGTCTGGAGTGAACCAAGGGCTATATCTGTTCTTGGATCAACATTTTTTTTTAATGGGGCATGCTTATTTAACTTCTTCGATATAGGGGGCGCTCTTTTAATTTTTGGATAAAAAAACATTCCCGTTTTAAACAAGATATTTTGTCATGAAAAGATGCTCGACTATGCATATAATTGACAGCTTTGGAAAGAAAACACTCTGACGTTTCCAAAACTGCAAAGATATTGTCTGTGAGTGCCACAGAACTAATGCTATAGGCGAAACCAAGATGAAATTTCATACAGGAAGTACCCCAGATTTTGAATGCGCTGTGTTCCAATGTTTCCTTATATGGCTGTGAATGCGCCAGGAATGAGCCTACACGTTCTGTAATTTCCCCAAGGTGTCTGCAGCATTGTGACGTATTTGTAGGCATATCATTGGAAGATTGACCACAAGAGACTACATTTACCAGGTGCCCGCTTGGTGTCCTCCGTCGAAATTATTGCGTAATCTCCATCTGCGTGCATTTTTCCATTTGGTTCAGAGGAGAAACCAAACTGCCACAAATGATTTATCATCGAATAGATATGTGAAAAACACCTTGAGGATTGATTCTAAACAACGGTTGCCATGTTTCTGTCGATATTATGGAGTTAATTTGGAAAAAAGTTTGGCGTTGTAATGACTGAATTTTATTTTATTTTTCTTAGCCAAACGTGATGAACAAAACGGAGCGATTTCTCCTACACAAATAATCTTTTTGGAAAAACTGAACATTTGCTTTCTAACAGAGTCTCCTCATTGAAAACATCTGAAGTTCTTCAAAGGTAAATGATTTTATTTGAATGCTTTTCTTGTTTTTGTGAAAATATTGCCTGCTGAATGCTAGGCTTAATGCTATGCTAGCTATCAATACTCTTACACAAATGCTTGTGTAGCTATGGTTGAAAAGCATATTTTGAAAATCTGAGATGACAGTGTTGTTAACAAAAGGCTAAGCTTGTGAGCCAATATATTTATTTAATTTCATTTGCGATTTTCATGAATAGTTAACGTTGCGTTATGGTAATGAGCTTGAGGCTATGATTACACTCCCGGATACGGGATTGCTCGACGCAAGAAGTTAAGATGGAAAGCACTTTTAAAGAATAACCAGGTATCCTCTAGTGATGGAATGAGGTCAATGAAGTGTTTTAGGGAGAGTTTGACAGTGATGAGGGGTGGTCGTTTGACCGCAGACCCGTTACGGACACAGGCAATGAGGCAGTGATCGCTGAGATCCTGGTTGAAGACAGTAGAGGTGTATTTAGAGGGCAGGTTGATCAGGATGATATCTATGAGGGTGCCCATGTTTACGGATTTGGGGTTATACCTGGTAGATTCATTGATAATTTGTGTGAGATTGAGGACATCTAGCTTAGACTGTAGGACGGCCGGGGTGTTAAGCATGTCCCAGTTTAGGTCACCAAACAGCACAAGCTCTTTAGATAGTTGGGGGGCAATCAATTCACATATTGTGTCCAGAGCACAGCTGGGGGCTGAGGGGGGGCTGTAACAAGCGGCAACGGTGAGAGACTTGTTTTTGGAAAGGTGGATTTTTAGAAGGAGAAGCTCAAATTGTTTGTGAACAGACCTGGATAGTATGACAGAACTCTGCAGGCTCTCTCTGCAGTAGATTGAAACTCCCCACCCATTGACAGTTCTATCTTGTCGGAAAATGTTATAGTTAGGGATGGAAATTTCAAGATTTCCTACGCCAGGATTCAGACACGGCTAGGGCATCCGGGTTGGCAGAGTGTGCTAAAGCAGTGAATAAAACAAACTTCGGGAGGAGGCTTCTAATGTTAACATGCATGAAACCGAGGCTTTCATGGTTACAGAAGTCAACAACTATTGTTGGTTAGGGGCTCGTAAGTAAGCATTTCACTGTACTCGCATTTATAGTAGGGATGAAGACAATAATACCTTTCATGTTGGTCCATGTTGGTATAAGAACATCGTTCTACTTTATTACAACTTTACAGGCTAATTTCTATTCTGTTAAAATGAATTACCATAATCAAAATGTGATTTCTGCCTTCTAAGCACAGTGAGTAAACACTATAATGGGTTACGCACCGAATGCATACTGATGTCTGGTAAAATTCTCAAATGTCTAGTAAACTTCAATCTTGTCCGGTGGCAAATTTTCCAAATGGAAACCCTGGTATACACATTATTGCAGGTGGTACCAAGGTGGAAAGAAACATTGACACTTCGACAGGCTCCCAGTCTAGCTATATGACTGGGGGCAGAGTGCCCCCTACAGGTGAATGTGGGTACTACTGACCTGTCTCTGATGGGAGCGAGTGCGTCGGTGCAGGTGGAGGAAGCGGTCACAGTCGGTACACAGGTTACCACACATGTTACACAGGATGATGGCTGCTGTCTCGCCGTCATCATGGTTATCGCACATGGGCTGTGGACGGGAGCACAACGAGACTTTACATTTATGACCTGAACACCTCGACAGCTTTCCAACATTTCATCCACCCAGAACAGTAAAATGTGTATAGCTAAATGTAAAATTGTTGGATTTGTAAGGAATGCGATTTGGAGTGCTATAAATAAAATCCATTAATTTATGCATAATCTCAACAGATTACAATTGAGAAAAAAAAGAGTTGAGTCTCTATTGCTTTGCCAAAATGCACGTGTTCTATGAGGCTAATAAGTTACCATCTGTCTCTGCTGTCCGTCTTTGCCCATCCAGCGGCCTGAGGACAGCCTGTCCACATGATCCTGGTCCAGCACACACAGAGAGGCCAGAGCAAGCCACAACTACAGCACAGAGAGAAAGGACAGAGAGGTTAAAAATGTACTCAAACACACACACTAACCTAACACACGTGCATATACAAACATCCGTCACACACTACACACAAACACCAGACCTGGGTTCAAATATATGTATTTTCATTATTTGTTATTTAAATACACTTACATTCCAATATTTAACTACTTATATTTTCCAAAAATGAATCTGAATACTATGAAATGTGAAAGTAATGAAATTGCATTTGAACCCAGGTCTGCTAAACACACACACAATATGATCGTGTGATATGAGAACAGCCGTACCCGGGTGGTGGCGATGCAACGGACTGGCGAGCGATGCTCCTCCTCCATCTTGGTGAGGGCGATGATGGTCTCAGCGATGGCGTTCTTCGTCACCCGAGACCAGGCGTCCGACAGGTGTCCGGCAGCCATGTCTTTGACCAGCTTGATGATGATCTCAGCGATCTGAGGGGGAGTGGATCCCTTCATCCACCAGTGGCTCTCCCCCCGGCGAATGTAGCTGAACATGGAGAGGCAGTGACCAATGTGTTCATTATGGGACACAATACTACAGAGATCAGCAAAACAAGTACTGTATATATAGGCCAATTCCAGAAAAGTAGGAATACAAGAGAATGTCAGTAAAATGTATAATGGGCTTTATAAATACATTTGAATGACATTATATTGAAAATTCCTGTTCAATCAGGAGAAATCACATCTGACAATTGGTTTGAGAATATCTCAAAATGTTTGTCAACGAAGTCATGAATCGTTTTTGAGATGACATGGGTCATCTCACGTCTTGCAAAGTAAAACAAAAGCAAGCTTTTCTTATTGGACAAGTCCACATAGTCATAATTCACAACTTTTTGGACCATTTAAAAAAAAATTGTGCCTCATGAAGGTAAATCACAAAGTTGTGGTCTCACCTGGAGTTGAAGATCAAGGGCAGCGTGACAGTAGTGATGCCTTTGCCTGCCGCCATGCCCGCCGTGCCGGCAATGGTGGTTCCCTTGGCCTTGAGTTGCACGGTGAGTGCCTTGGCAATGCAGCCCAGGAACATGTCCAGGATGCCAAGCTTGTTCCAGTCACCCTTCTCGGTCGAGTGGATGATGTCACTAATATCGGCAGGCGGCAGGGCCTTGATGCCGATGATGCTAGCCAGGCGCACGGGTGTCACCTCTGGGAGGACACGACGGAGGAGAGAGGTCACCTGGGAAAGACAGGTGAAGGGTGAGAAAGGATAGCCATGTAGTCAATGTTATTAAATGGCTGGAGTGATATACATCATGCAGAGACTCTCTTCAGCTTTACGGATGTTAAAGTGGGGCTGACCTCACTGATTTAGCCTTGTTTAAAAAATAATCAAAACACTAGAAGCCATGACTGACGCAACAGTTTGAAGTGTGTCATTTTTGCTAATAGTGTACTGTTCTGTGTCGCGTGTAGCTCAGTTGGTAGAGCATGCAGCTTGCAAGGATTGTGGGTTCGATTC
This sequence comes from Oncorhynchus tshawytscha, assembly GCF_018296145.1. Lineage (NCBI taxonomy): Eukaryota > Metazoa > Chordata > Actinopteri > Salmoniformes > Salmonidae > Oncorhynchus > Oncorhynchus tshawytscha. The sequence goes on along the minus strand of NC_056454.1, from coordinate 343,895 downwards.
CCATGGGGGACTAGTACGAAAAAAGTATGAAACCGTATGCACTCACTACCGTAAGTCGCTCTGCATAAGGGCATCTGCTATATGAGTAAACTGTAAATGTAAAATATGTGATCCACTTTACTTGAAATATCCAAACAGCCACCGAACGAACGTATGACAACATGAACGTGATTGGTCAAGAATCCCAAGTTCCAAGCATTTCCCTATCTTTGATGACAGTTATGTTTGTGACGCTAAAGTTCTCTCACAAATGTGAGGATGTTTGAGTTGGAAAAACCCAAGCCTTTTATAACAAACAAGTCTCATCAAACTAGTCCCAAGACGCTGTGTGTTAATGCTTCAATTGGTTAGCTCTGCTGCATGTAAAGAAAAAGGGCGGACTGTAGGTTAGTTGTTCGGGTGCTGCCAGACGTGGGCAGGATTCAAATCTCAACCCAAGAAAAAATGATGTACCTGAGAAATCGCGCAAATCTCAGTTTTGGAAGATACTAACTTTGTGACCTAAGTTCTACCACTTTTGGAACAGGTACAATTGTTTAGTTTGTAGTCATTAAAAGTCGTTTTTCAACCACTCCACACATTTCTTGTTAACAAACTATAGTTTTGGCAAGTTGGTTAGGACATCTACTTTGTGCATGACACAAGTAATTTTTCTAACAATTGTTTACAGACAGATTTCACTGTATCACAATTCCAGTGGGTCAGAAATGTACATACGCTAAGTTGCCTGTGCCTTTAAACAGCTTGGAAAACTCCAGAAAATTATGTCATGGCTTTAGAAGATTCTGATAGGCTAATTGGCTAAGTTGAGCCAATTAGAGGTGTACCTGTGGATGTATTTCAAGGCCTACCTTCAAACTCAGTGCCTCTGATTGACATCATTGGAAAATCAAAAGAAATCAGCCAAAAAATTGTAGACCTCCACAAGTCTGGTTCATCCTTGGGAGCAATTTCCAAACGCCTGAAGGTACCACGTTCATCTGTACAAACAATAGTATGCAAGTATAAACACCACGTTCTGTCTCCTAGAGATGAACGTACTTTGGTGCTAAAAGTGCAAATCAATCAAAGAACAGCAGCAAAGGACCTTGTGAAGATGCTGGAGGAAACAAGTACAAAAGTATCTACATCCACAGTAAAACGAGTTCTCATAACCCGAAAGGCCGCTCAGCAAGGAAGAAGCCACTACTCCAAAACCGCCATAAAAAAAGCCAGACTACCGTTTGCAACTGCACATGGGAACAAAGATCGTACTTTTTGGAGAAATGTCCTCTGGTCTGATGAAACAAAAATAGAACCGTTTGGCCATAGTGACCATCGTTATGTTTGGAGGAAAAGGGGGAGGCTTGCAAGCCGAAGAACACCATCCCGGGGGTGGCGGCATCATGTTGTGGGGGTGCTTTGCTGCAGGAGGGACTGGTGCGCGTCACAAAATAGATGGCATTATGAGGTAGGAAAATTATGTGGATATATTGAAGCAACATCTCAAGACATCAGTTTAAAGCTTGGTGGCAAATGGGTCTTCCAAATGGACAATGACCCCAAGCATACTTCCAAAGTTGTGGCAAAATGGCTTAAGGACAATAAAGTTAAGGTATTGGAGTGGCCATCACAAAGCCCTGACCTCAACCTTATAGAAAATTTGTGGGCAGAACTGAAAAAGCGTGTGCGAGCAAGGAGGCCAACAAACCTGACTCAGTTACACCAGCTCTGTCAGGAATGGGCCAAAATTCACCCAATTTATTGTGGAAGGCTACCCAAAACGTTTGACCCAAGTTAAACAATTTAAAGGCAATGCTACCAAATACTAATTGAGTGTATGTAAACTTCTGACCCACTGGGAATGTGATGAAAGAAATAAAAGCTGAAATAAATCACTCTACTATTATTTTGACATTTCACATTCTTAAAATAAAGCTGTGATCCTAACTGACCTAAGACAGGCAAATGTTATTGGGATTAAATGTCAGGAATTGTGAAAAACACAGTTTAAATGTATTTGGCTAAGGTGTATGTAAACCTCCGACTTCAACTGTAAATAAATAACTATTGTTATGTGTTGAGTGTTTTTGTGGGTACACCCAACCTGTCTCTGGATACGTGGCGAGGCCGTGTGCAGCAGAGAGAACAGGTCCTGCATCAGTGTCAGCTGCTGGGCCAGGTACTGGCGGCCCACGTTGGAGCCGCTCAGCGCCAGCACCATGGAGAGCAGCTCGAAGCAGTAGGCGTCCGAGGACGTGTCCGAGGAGGCGTCGTCGTCGCTGGGCTGCGAGTTGGCGTTTTCCTTGCTGGAGATGGCATGCTCCCACTCCTCGCGCACCCGGGTCGCCTCCATGCGGATGGCCTGGACGATGTGGGCGCACACCTGGAGGGGGAAGGAGGGGAAAGCGATAAAGGGATATGAAGTCAATTCCAAGTGTGAAGATAACAGACAGGGGAAGCAGAGTCAGGGGCTTGAACCCTTAAAGCCTTCTACTGAGGATTACTGTAGCCAGATATCACATTTTGTGTTGTTGTAGTTGTATTGTCCTATTTTAGTTAATTGTACTTTATTGGCCAGGTATTCCACAGACAACTGACCTGTTTCTGCAGGTTGGTCAGCTTGCTCCGGCTGAAAATGATGCCCACCATGTGTTCCTTCAGGTCTGCGTCTGACGGCGCCTGATGACAGGTAAACAATAACATATCATGTTTGTTTTCTGGTCTTTATTTGTAAAACGACAGTGTGAAATAGGGGGTGGTTGAAAAAGGTTGGGAAACACTGGTATACACTACGACCCCTGACCTTGTCCTCCCCCTCTGGTGATGACAGCAGGTTCATCTCCTCCTGTTCAGGGGTTGGCTCAGCATCTCCGCAGATTAGCTTCCCAAATACCTAGACACACAACACATGCACACCAAGGGTAAAGCTTGAACCTATCCAATTCTATTAGACCTAAAGTGGTAGAGAAAGAAAACATTATCATTTTGGCCCCATAGTGACTGATTGGCCAACCGACCAATGAGGTGATATTATGAGTGATTTACAGGTGAACTGACCTGTGAGGTGATGAGGCGGAAAACACGGAGTGTCTCGGCCTCGCAGTTCTTCTGCTGGGCCACGCTGGCCGAGATCTGCCCTGCGATCTTGATGCTCTCGCCAGCCTTCCAGCCCAGCACCTTGACCTGGCGCACCCGCAGCGTGTTCTCGGGCCCCTTCAGCTCCACCTTGATCACATGGTGGTCTCCCCCAGGAACCTCGCTGGTCACCCAGCCCATGTGACGCGAATCAAGGTCCATCTGGAGAGGGGAGATGGAAGGGATTGGTCAGTGAAGTTTGTGTTGATGCCAAGGTGAATCAAAATGTTTAGTACTGCTTCTCCTATTTCTTCTGCAAATGGCTTTTATGAACATACAGTAAATTGCAATACAAATTGTACAGAAGGTCTTCAATTTGCCATATCCTGTGGTTAGCTACATGTAGTAATCTACTTTTAACCAGAGGCTTTTGACCAGTGCCCCATGTGGTTTGGGTCAAATGTAATGCACTGGGGAATAGAGAGAATCCTTCCTTATTCAAAAAACATACTCACTCAGATGCCTGGAGCTGGGCTATAGAAATAAGAGGCCAAACCTGTTTGATTCTGCAGAGGTCCTCCCCGGCCTTGCCACACAGGAACGTCATGGAGGTGACTTTGTTCTGTGGAGTTAGAGAAGAGCACCTTTAATATCAATGAAACAGACAGTTTTCCATGAGTTTTAGATTGTGGCATCTGACAAATGTGATTTTGGAGTGCACGTCCCTAAGTCCAGAATAGACTATGGGAGGCGCACAGTACTACATAGACTATGACTACATGGAACTCTATTCCAATTCATTACCAATTCAGCTGCTGCCAAGGCAATAAATAAATACAAACACAAATGTCCCTTTAATCCCTCCCTACTCACCCCAATGTCACGGGAGTTGTCCACGTGCACAGTGATGTTAGAGGCATTGATGCCTTTGACGCAGCTGATGGTAATGCACTTGGTCTTGTTCTTGTCCTCATCGCCCGACTCCCAAAAGGTCTCAGTTGAGCCATCCGTCAGGCTGCCGATCATGGCCGAACGGCTGGACGTCTTGATGTCCACCACACTGGTAAGGTCCTTCAGACAGGTCACCAGGCACAGCTCCTGGAAGATCAAATGACGTTCAACATTGCCCAGCTATATAGATAGATACGATTTGATTGGACAATATAGAAATGTCAATTTCAGCCGCACAAGTGGATACAATGCATTTAAAATCATATAGGATAACAGACAAGGTTTTACAATCTAAATGTTATTTTAGGCATATGTGACACAGCTCACTTGCCAGCTATGGTCCCAGCAATTTTATAGGCAATATCAAATGCACAAAAAAAACTAAAGAAATAGGTTCAATTACCAGAAATTCTCACGTGGCCCATTACAAACTCAGCAAAAAAAAGAAACGTCCTCTCACTGTCAACTTCGTTTATTTTCAGCAAATTTAACATGTGTAAATATTTGTATGAATATAACAAGATTCAACAACTGAGACAAACTGAACAAGTTCCACAGACACGTGACTAACAGAAATGGAACAATGTGTCCCTGAACAAAGGTGGGGGGGTCAAAATCAAAAGTAACAGCCAGTATCTGGTGAGGCCACCAGCTGCATTAAGTTCTGCATTGCATCTCCTCCTCATGGACTGCACCATATTTGCACGTTCTTGCTGTGAGATGTTACCCAACTCTTCCACCAAGGCACCTGCAAGTTCCCGGACATTTCCGGGGGGGAATGGCCCTAGCCCTCACCCTCCGATCCAACAGGATCACTGGGATTGAGATCCGGGCTCTTCGCTGGCCATGGCAGAACACTGACATTCCTGTCTTGCAGGAAATCACGCACAGAACGAGCAGTATTGCTGGTTGATTTATTATTAGAGGTCTACCGATTATAATTTTTCAACGCGATACCGATACCGATTATTGGAGGTCCAAAAAAGCTTATGCCGATTAATCAGCCGATTTAAAAAAAAAATGTGTTTGTAAAAATGACAATTACAACAATACTGAATTAACACTTATTTTAACTTAATATAATACATCAATCAAATAAATTTATCCTCAAGTAGATAATAAAACATGTTCAATTTGGTTTAAATAATGCAAAAACAAAGTTTTGGAGAAGAAAGTAAAAGTGCAATATGTGCCATGTAAGAAAGCTAACGTTTAAGTTCCTTGCTCAGAACATGAGAATATATGAAAGCTGGTGGTTCCTTTTAACATGAGTCTTCAATATTACCAGGTAAGAAGTTTTAGGTTGTAGTTATTATAGGGCTATTTCTCTCTATACCATTTGTATTTCATTAACATTTGACTATTGGATGTTCTTATAGGCACTTTAGTATTGCCAGTGTAACAGTATAGCTTCCGTCCCTCTCCTCGCTCCTACCTCGGCTCGAACCAGGAACACAACGACAACAGCCACCCTCGAAGCAGCGTTACCCATGCAGAGTAAGGGAAACAACCACCCCAAGACTCAGAGCGAGTGAAGTTTGAAACGCTATTAGCGCGCGCTAACTAGCCAGCCATTTCACTCCGGTCACACCAGCCTCATCTCGGGAGTTGATAGGTTTGAAGTCATAAACAGTGTAATGCTTGACGCACAACGAAGAGCTGCTGGCAAAACGCACGAAAGTGCTGTTTGAATGAATGTTTACGCGCCTGCTTCTGCCTACCACCGCTCAGTCAGATTATATGCAACGCAGGACACGCTAGATAATATCTAGTAATATCATCAACCATGTGTAGTTAACTAGTGATTATGATTGATTGATTGTTTTTTATAAGATAAGTTTAATGCTAGCTAGCCTTGGCTTACTGCATTTGTGTAACATGCAGTTTCCTTGTGGAGTGAAAAGAGAGAGAGGTATGTCGTTATTGCGTTGGACTAATTAACTGTCCTGTTGCAAGATTGGATCCCACGAGCTGACAAGGTGAAAATCTGTCTTTCTGCCCCTGAACTAGTCAGTTAACCCACCGTTCCTAGGCCGTCATTGAAAATAAGAATGTGTTCTTAACTGACTTGCCTAGTTAAAGATTAAATAAATAAAGGTGTTAAAAAAGTAAAAAATAAATCAGAGCCCAAAAATACAGATTTCCAATTGTTGTGAAAACTTGAAATCTGCCCCAATTAATCGGCCATTCCGATTAATCGGTCGACCTCTAAATGTTATGCTGGAGACTCATGTCAGGATGAGCCTGCAGGAAGGGTACCACATGAGGGAGGATAAGTTCTTCCCTGTAACGCACAGCGTTGAAATTGCCTGCAATGACAACAACCTCAGTCCGATGATGCTGTGACACACCGCCCCAGACCATGAGGATCCTCCACCTCCAAATCGATCCCGCTCTAGAGTACAGGCCGCGGTGTAACGCTCATTCCTTCAATGATAAACGCAAAACCGCAACTCGTCAGTGAAGAGTACTTTTTGATAGTCCTGTCTGGTCCAGCGATGGTGGGTTTGTGCCCATAGGCGGAGTTGTTGTGATGTCTGGTGAGGACATGCCTTACAACAGACCTACAAGTCTTCAGTCCAGCCTCTCTCAGCCTATTGCGGACAGTCTGAGCACTGATGGAGGGATTGTGCGTTCCTGGTGTAACTCGGGCAGTTGTTGCCATCCTGTACCTGTCCTGCAGGTGTGATGTTCAGATGTTCCGATCCTGTGCAGGCATTGTCACACGTGGTCTGTCCGATCAGCGGTCTGTCCTGTATCCCTGTAGCGCTGTCTTAGGCGTCTCACAGTATGGACATTGCAATTTATTGCCCTGGCCACATCGGCAGTCCTCATGCCTCCTTGCAGCATGCATAAGGCATGTTAACACAGATGAGCAGGGACCCTGGTTATCTTTCTTTTGGTGTTTTTCAGAGTCAGTAGAAAGGCCTCTTTAGTGTCCTAAGTTTTCAGAACTGTGACCTTAATTGCCTATCATCTGTAAGATGGTTCCGACCTAGACATCTATAAGTACCTAGGTGTCTGGTTAGACTGTAAACTCTCCTTCCAGACTCATATCAAACATCTCCAATCTAAAATCAAATCTAGAGTCAGCTTTCTATTCCGCAACAAAGCCTCCTTCACTCACACCGCCAAACTTACCCTCGTAAAACTCACTATCCTACCGATCCTCGACTTCAGCGATGTCATCTACAAAATAGCTTCCAATACTCTACTCAGCAAACTGTATGCAGTTTATCACAGTGCCATCCATTTTGTTACTAAAGCACCTTATACCACCCACCACTGCGACCTGTATGCTCTAGTCGGCTGGCCCTCGCTACATATTCGTCGCCAGACCCACTGGGTCCAGGTCATCTACAAGTCCATGCTAGGTAAAGCTCCGCCTTATCTCAGTTCACTGGTCACGATGGCAACACCCACCCGTAGCATGCGCTCCAGCAGGTGTATCTCACTGATCATCTCTAAAGCCAACACCTCATTTGGCTGCCTTTCATTCCAGTTCTCTTGCCTGTGACTGGAAAAGCACTGAAGTTGGAGACTTTTATCACCACCAATCATCCATCTGAGCAGCTAACTGATCGCTGCAGCTGTACATAGTCTATCGGTAAATAGCCCACCCAATTTACCTACCTCATCCCCATGCTGTTTATATTTATTTATTTTTCTGCTCTTTTGCACACCAGTATCTCTACCTGTACATGACTACCTGTACATGACCATCTGATCATTTCACTCCAGTGTTAATCTGCAAAATTGTAATTATTTGCCTACCTCCTCATGCCTTTTGCACACAATGTATATAGACTCTTTCTTTTTTTTCCTACTGTGTTATTGACTTGTTAATGGTTTACTCCATGTGTAACTCTGTGTTGTCTGTTCACACTGCTATGCTTTATCTTGGCCAGGTCGCAGTTGTAAATGAGAACTTGTTCTCAACTAGCCTACCTGGTTAAATAAAGGTAAAAAAAAAAAGAAGCTGTTTATCTTAACGACCGTTCCACAGGTGCATGTTCATTAATTGTTTATGGTTCATTGAACAAGCATGGGAAACAGTGTTTAAACCCTTTACAATGAAGATCTGTGAAGTTATTTGGATTTTTACAAATTATCTTTGAAAGACAGGGTCCTGAAAAAGGTCAGTTTCTTTATTTGCTGAGTTTATTAGGCTATTTGTATTACTGGGCTATATCGGCGAATATGCTAGATGTAGTTTGAAGAGCGCATAGTTCGAGTTTCTCATGAGCTATTTTTATAGCCTACCTTTTTAGGAGTGGGATGATTTTCAAACAGAAATACGGGTGATCAATTTTTATTTCTAGGCAATGTAGTAAACTATAGCCTAATCATATTTCGAAAGTACATTTTCTTGGAAAGATAACTGCTCCGTGCTTTTCCGCCCATGCGCACCTGATCTCGCACGTATGGCTACTGAACTTGAAGCAGCAAGAATGATGACAGCGACACTTGCTATGTTTTGCATACAGGATATAGCCTATTTTTTAGCAGGACAATTTGCAGGCAGACAAATAAATGGGTAATCAATTCTGAAACGGAAAAGGCACAATGCTCGCTCACCATAGTAGCCTTACCTACAGAAAATGCATTTTTCGATTGCACCTCGACTCTTTCCGTCATCAATATTTATTTACAGACACTGTAGTAAACTAAAGTCTAATCATATTTAAGTAAATTTCATATTTGAGTTAACTGCCACGTGATTCTCTGCCCATGTGGGCAAGCTACTCTATTTCAATGATACCACATATACTAGGTGCACTTGAACTCTCACACCCAACTAGGAGAGGAAAGGTAGGCTACCGTTAAAGCAGCAAAAAATGTGTGCTTTTACCACAATAAGTAGGCTTAGGCTAATGCAAAGTAGAAAAACAAACGTTTCGAAATAATCTGCGGGACCCGCAGTGTGAAAAATGCTCACCACATCGCAGCAATGCAACCTCTAATTTCAGGCACACAAATAGAAACAATGAATATAAAATCATCAAGGTTAACAGAAAAGGTTTAACAATGTCATAACTCCTAAACCTAGTCCAATATAAAAATAATAATTTCATCAATAATGCACAAGTATGAGACGATCCAGGGTGAAGTTCATTATGCACTGAATGGAATAAAACGGACTGAATAAAAAAAGGTTCAAAACAGCTTTCCGTTCCCCTATTGAACACAACCCCGGTATCTGTTGGTCTGCACTTGGGTCTCAGACAGCTTCTGTGGTCTCACCTAGTCTCTTTTCTACCAACCTTCATAAGGTCGAACTAGCTACCACAAAACTTAATGGGCCAGATCTAGCTTGAACCTAGTCCTGGTTTAAAAATCATTCTCCATTTAAATAAACCTTATTAGTCCAGTACTAGGCTTAATATAATATGGGTCCCGGGAAATGGCCCTATCTCCTATGGGATTTAGTCTCACTTGGCTCATGGCCTCGTAGCCAGACTGCACACTGATGTTGAAGCTCTCCTCGCTGTCGCCGTCATCTGACTTGGACAGGATGTTGTTGATGTGGTGGAACACATTGCTCTGGTGCAGGAACTGGTGGTCAGACTGCTTGAACTTCAAACTCCAACACCTGATAGATAGATGGGGAAAGACTCCGGGTCAAGGGTGAATTACGCGCTCACATTGATCAGTAAAGTGGTAGCTAAGTTGGAGGATTTTTTAAACATTTTTTATTATTTTTTCTACCTTTTATTTAACTAGGCAAGTCTGTTAATAAGAACAAATTATTATTTACAATGACGTCCTACCCAGGCCAAACCCGGACGACGCTGGGCCAATTGTGCACCGCCCTATGGGACTCCCAATCACCGCTGCGTCACTCGGGAGCCCGAGTGGAGGATGGTGCTAGCAACACCAGGGTTGTGGGTTAATAAATTTCTGCACGGGCCATGTATACTGAATATCTGTCTCACATGTTGGCCACTATGAATAAAAGAGTGTCTGCTAAACGACCATATACCAAACCTATTCAATCAGACACTGGAAGAGAAGTTTAAGACTTCTTTTGCACAGGTGCTTTGTTGCTGTTTTTTTGTGGGATTGAAAAATTGCTCGGAATGTGAAAGAACGTTATTAAAAAAAAATAAAGGATCTGACCCTTTTTTTCAATTTTCGCCAAAAATGATATACCCAAATCTAACTGCCTGTAGCTCAGGAACTGAAGCAAGGATATGCATATTCTTGATACCATTTCAAAGGAAACACTTTGAAGTTTGTGGAAATGTGAAATTAATGTAGGAGAATATAACACAGATTTGGTAAAATATAATACAAACTAAAAATCATGCGTTTTCAATGCGTTTTTTGGTTCCATCATCTTTGAAATGCAAGAGAACGGCCATAATATAATATAGGAGTCATGGCGCAATTTAGATTATGGCCACTAGATGGCAGCAGTGGGTGCACCATTTCAGATTGATCCAGTGAAGCATTGCAATACTGCACAATATTTTCGATCTGCCCAAATGTGCCGAATTGGTCAATTGAACATAAATTCTGTATTACCATATAATTTTTCTTAAATATACACATACATGACGGATCATTAGCTTATACATTAACTTTCACACATCTAGATGGCCAGGCGGGGTGGTTGTGGAGCCAGAGACTGCAGGGGTTCAAACTGTAAAACCCAATTCCTCCATTTGAATATAAAAATGGATTTTATCAAACAAAACTGTTACATTTTATCTTTGGGACCCTCAGGATGACAAATCAGAGCAAGATTACTGAATGTATCAAACCATTAGCCTGTGAAAAGTTGTTGTTCACTCTCCTCAAACAATAGCATGGTATTTTTTCACTGTAATAGCTACTGTAAATTGGGCAATGCAGTTAGATTAACAGGAAGTTAAGCTTTCTACCCATATAAGTATTCTAGTCACATTAGCATCAACCGTCTCGGTATAGGGAAATCGATCACATAGAGGTTAAAAAGTGAAAAAAGCAGTGGTGAATATTATAGGGCCTTATTCATATATATACAGAAAGGGATTTGACCTTTTAAGATATCTTCCCTTAGTTCGAGTCTTATTACAAGATAATATGCTCTGTTCCAAGTGTATGGTGCATAATAGGGTTAAATAATTTAGGGCAGGTTTGAATTGAAAGTGGAGGTAAACTTTGAGCAACAGGGCTATCGTACCTGAGGGCCATCTGCTGCAGGGAGCTGCCACTAGGAAGTGACATCATGAGGTCGGAGATGGTCTGGAGGAGGCGGTGGAAGGTGTGGGGGAGGGGGTGGGCGGCCTCCCCGGCAATCACAATGTCAGACAGCGGGTGCTCACACACAGCCAGGTCTCTCTCCTGTGTGTACGATGAAAACATAATGGAAAAGAAGCTAAAAACACAGGGACGCAATGACTACAAACGTACATGTATACTTAACAAAAACAAACGCAATATGAAACAATTTCAAAGATTTTACAGAGTTACAGTTCATATAACGAAATAAGTAAATTTAAATGAATTAATCATGTGAAATGACTGCGAATAGGGCCTGAATAATTCATTTCAATTACAGTATACATCTGTTTTAGTTCAGTTGACAAAAACAAACATCTGAATATTTTGTACTGGTACCTCAAAAGCCTTTTTTATTCAGGTTTGTTTCATTGAGATTATTTAGCAAGAGGTGGTGGGGGGAGGTTAATTTTATTGCCGCTATCTTCAACAGGTGAAGATAGCGGCAATAAAATTAACCTCCCCCCACCACTTCGCTCCTGAATTGTTAATCAAACATCACCTGCTCCATCACCATTTTCTTGTTCCCGGGGTCTTTGTTTTCTTCCTCCTCCTCTTCCTTGGGTTCAAAGGGTGACGGGGTGAGGGAGGCAACAAAGTGCCACAGGATGTCGTGCAGCGAGGTGGTCTGGATCACGTTACACAGCAGCCAGTTGAACGCCTGAGGAGGGGGAGTGGCTTTCACTCACTTCAGAAAACAGTCCTTTACATTTCAAAGACCTAAAAGTACCAAAAACCAACCATGTACAAAGGTTGACCCCTAACCTAACCTTTTAAATATATATATTGTTTTTAATTTAACTAGGCAAGTCAGTTAAGAACAAATTCTTATTTACAATGACAGCCTTCCTCGGCCAAACCCGGATGACACTGGGCCAATTGAGCGCTGCCCTATGGGACTCCCAAACACGGCCGGATGTGAAACAGCCTGGATTTGAACCAGGGATTGTAGTGACGCCTCTTGCACCGAGATGCAGTGCCTTAAACTGCTGCGCCACTCGGGAGCAACCTTAACAATACATTTTCATATCAGATACTACACTTTTGTCCTTTCTAACGAGGCCGTCTAGCGACTACTGAGGTACCTCAAAAGGAGGCTAATCACATTAGCATTTGAGGTAATGCTAACTGTTGAATGCTAATGTAAGCATGAACTTGGCACTTCAGGCAGCGTGACACATTTTCTGATGGGAAATGCTGACTGTCCACCATCTTGTGTATGACTATCTTTGACATATCTCCATGGCCAGCTAGTGTTAGCATTCCCAGGGAGCTTGACACATTTTCTGATGGGACATGCTAAAATGCCAACTGTTATGTGTACAAGTATCTCTTTGACAGACATTACCTCCATGGCGAAGACCCTGCAGGCGGACTTGCGCAGGGCGTGCTTCATGGCCACCTCCAAACCCTCCAGGTCATGGTGCTGGATGACGAAGGCCAGGACAGGCCACTGGAAGTTCCTCTCGCCCTTACTGAGGGATCCGTGGGCCGAGATGAGACGGGACAGTTCCGGGGAGGGGTGGCGCAACAGAGAAGAGCCCACATCTGGAGGGGAGGACAGTGCTACAAATATAGAAATTAAAGCAGCATGCAGCAATGCCTTGGTTCAAGCTGTGGGCCAACTGTGCCACCATCAGGACAAATTGGACACATCGCCCTAGGATTAGCTAATTCTGTACTCCAAACCACACTTGACAAATATCCAAACTCCTAATCAAACAAATTGTGCAATGTATTTTAGACAATTTGCAATGATGTTAACTCCTTCAAATGTCTTTCTCCAGGAGCGCTGGACTGATTGGCACCAAATTTGCAAGAACCCGCCCAGTTCATTGGTTAATGGTGTTTGAAATTTTAGCCTAGGAAATGTTGCGCTGGGAGACATCAACTTTCGTGCAGATCGGTCATTCGGTACAAGAGGATTAGCGTTTTGAGTGTTTTTCACAAAACATTAAATTGCGGAAAATCAATAATGGCGGACTTTATGAGATTGAGGCATATTTTTTCCTTGTGAAGAGAGGGACCTATGTAACACTTTAAAAAAAACTCTAGCTCACAGTGAGGAGTGTGACCTTGCAAAATGTGCACATTAAATCGGTTGTTATAGCGGCACCATGTGGACAATTGGCATGGCATTGTGTGTGAAGGTGTGGCCCGGCCCACGCCCATGTACCATCAAAGGTTGTACCATCAAAGGTTGCACCCTCCTGGGCCTCACCATCTCACAAGAATTAGAATTTTGCGTTACGGTAGAAGAGGAATAATAACAGTTATTAAAGTTGCAAGCAGCAATGCCAGGGTTCAAGCTGTTGACCCATTGTGCCACCATCAGGACATATTGGGCACACTGACCTCGTCTGAGCTACTTCTGTACTCCTTACCATGCTTGCCAAAATCAAGAACTCCTAAATCAAACAGATCATGCAATATGCTTTTGATGTGAACTACCTGACCAAAAGCATGTGGACACCTGCTCATCGAACATTCATTCCAAAAAAAATTGACATTAATATGGAGTTGGTCCCTTCTTTGATGCTATAACAGCCTCCACTCTTCTGGGAAGGCTTTCCACTAGATGTTGGAACATTTGTTGCAGGGACTTGCTTCCATTCAGCCACGAGTATTAGTGAGGTTGGGCACTAATGTTGGGCGATTAGGCCTGGCTCGCAGTCAGTGTTCCAATTCACCCCAAAGGTGTTCAATGTGGTTGAGGTTAGTGCTCTGTGCAGGCCAGTCAAGTTCTTCCACATCGATCTCAACAAACCATTTCAGTATGGACCTCGCTTTGTGCACGGGGGCATTGTCATGCTGATATAGGAAAGGGCCTTCCCAAACTGTTGCCACAAAGTTGGAAGCCCAGAATCATCTAGAATGTCATTGTCTGGTGTAGCATTAAGATTTCCCTTCACTGGGACCTAGCCCGAACCAAGAAACACAGCACCAGACCATTATTCCTCCTCCCTCAAAAGTTACTGTTGGCACTATGCATTTAAAAAAAAATACATATATATATTTCACCTTTATTTAACCAGGTAGGCCAGTTGAGAACAAGTTCTAATTTACAACTGCAACCCGGCCAAGATAAAGCAAAGCAGTGTGACAAAAACAACAGAGTTACACATAAACAAATGTACAGTCGTGGCCAAAAGTTTTGAATGACACAAATATTAATTTTCACAAAGTCTGCTGCCTCAGTTTGTATGATGGCAATTTACTCAAGAATGCTATGAAGAGTGATCAGATGAATTGCAATTAATTGCAAAGTCCCTCTTTGCCATGCAAATGAACTGAATCCCCCAAAAACATTTCCACTGCATTTCAGCCCTGCCACAAAAGGACCAGCAGACATCATGTCAGTGATTCTCTCGTTAACACAGGTGTGAGTGTTGACGAGAACAAGGCTGGAGATCACTCCGTCATACTGATTGAGTTCGAATAACAGACTGGAAGCTTCAAAAGGAGGGTGGTGCTTAGAATCATTGTTCTTCCTCTGTCAACCATGGTTACCTGGAAGGAAACACATGCTGTCATCATTGCATTGCACAAAAAGGGCTTCATAGGCAAGGATATTGCTGCAGGTAAGATTGCACCTAAATCAAACATTTATCGGATCATCAAGAACTTCAAGGAGAGCGGTTCAATTGTTGCGAAGAAGGCTTCAGGGTGCCCAAGAAGGTCCAGCAAGCGCCAGGACCGTCTCCTAAAGGTGATTTAGCTGCGGGATCGTGGCACCACCAGTACAGAGCTTGCTCAGGAATGGCAGCAGGCAGGTGTGAGTGCATCTGCACGCACAGTGAGGCGAAGACTTTTGAAGGGTGGCCTGGTGTCAAGAAGGGCAGCAAAGAAGCCACTTCTCTCCAGAAAAAACATTAGGGACAGACTGATACAGGGATTGGACTGCTGAGGACTGGGGTAAAGTCATCTTCTGACGAATCCTCTTTCCGATTGTTTGGGGCATCCGGAAAAAAGCTTGTTTGGAGAAGACAAGGTGAGCGCTACCATCAGTCCTGTGTCATGCCAACAGTAAAGCATCCTGAGACCATTCATGTGTGGGGTTGCTTCTCAGCCAAGAAGGGAGTGGGCTCACTCACAATTTAGCCTAAGAACACAGCCATGAATAAAGAATGGTACCAACACATCCTCCGAAAGCAACTTCTCCCAAACATCCAGGAACAGTTTGGTGACGAACAATGCCTCTTCTAGCATGATGGAGTATCTTGTCATAAGGAAAAGTGATAACTAAGTGGCTCGGGGAACAAAACATTGATATTCTGGGTCCATGGCCAGGAAACTTCCCAGACCTTAATCCCATTGAGAACTTGTGGTCAATCCTCAAGAGGCTGGTGGACAAGCAAACCCCCACAAATTCTGACAAACTCTAAGCATTGATTATGCAAGAATGGGCTGCGGTCATTCAGGATGTGGCCCAGAAGTTAATTAACAGCATGCCAGGGCGGATTGTGGAGGTCTTGAAAAAGAAGGGTCAATACTTTAAATATTGACTCTTTGCATCAACTTCATGTAATTCTCAATAAATTTGGACACTTATGAAATGCTTGTAATTGTACTTCAGTATTCCACAGTAACATCTGACAAAAATATCTAAAGACACTGAAGCAGCAAACTGTGAAAATGTATATTTGTGTCATTCTCAAAAATGTTGGCCACGACTGTACAGTCAATGACACAATAGAAAAATCTATGTACAGTGTGTGCAAATGTAGAAGAGAAGGGAGGTAAGGCAATAAATAGGCCATAGAGCATAAATAATTACAATTTAGCATGAACACTGTAGTGATAGATGTGCAGACAATGATGTGCAAGTAGAGATACTGGGGTGCAAAAGAGCAAGAGGATAAATAACAATATGGGGATGAGTTAGTTGGGTGTGCTATTTACAGATTCACTGTACCTGTACACAGCCATGACTGCTCTGACAGCTCATGCTTAAAGTTAGAGAGGGAAATAGAAGTCTCCAACTTCAGGGATTTTTGCAATTCGTTCCAGTCATTGGCAGCAGAAAACTGGAAGGAAAGGCGGCCGAAGGAAGTGTTGGCTTTGGGGATGACCAGTGAGTTATACCTGCCGCAGCGTGTGCTACGGGTGGGTGTTGCTATTGTGACCTGTGAGCTGAGATAAGGCGGGGCTTTACCTAGCAAAGACGTATAGATGACCTGGAGCCAGTGGGTTTGGCGACAAATATGTAGCGAGGACCAGCCAACGAGAGCATACAGGTCGCAGTGGTGGGTAGTATATGGGGCTTTGGTGACAAAACGGATGACACTGTGATAGACTACATCCAGTTTGCTGAGTAGAGTGTTGGAAGCTATTTTGTAAATTACATCAACGAAGTGAAGGATCGGTAGGATGGTCAGTTTTACGAGGGTATGTTTGGCAGCATGAGTGAAGGAGGCTTTGTTGCGAAATAGGAAGCCGATTCTAGATTTATTTTTGGATTGGAGATGCTTAAAGAGTCTGGAAGGAGAGTTTAACCAGACACCTAGGTATTTGCAGTTGTCCACATATTATAAGTCAGAACCATCCAGAGTAGTGATGCTAGTCGGCCGGGCGGGTGCGTGCAGTAATTGGTTGAAGAGCATGCATTTAGTTTTACTAGCATTTAACCTATTGAGTGTAGGGGGCAGAATTTTGATGTTTGGATGAAAAACGTACCCAAATGAAACTGCCTATTTCTTAGGCCCAGAATCTAGAATATGCATATAATTGTCAGATTAGGATAGATAACACTAAAGTTTCCAAAACTGTCAAAATATTGTCTGTGAGTGTAACAGAACTGATATTGCAGCCGAAAACCTGAGGAGTGTTGTATGGCATTGAAGCTCATTTGGAGGTTTGTTAACACGGTGTCCGAAGAAGGGCCAGATGTATACAGAATGGGTTCGTCTGCGTAGAGGTACATCATTGATGTATACAGAGAAAGGAGTCGGCCCGAGAATTGAACCCTGTGGCACCCCCATAGAGACTGCCAGAGGTTCGGACAACAGACCCTCCGATTTGACACACAACTCTGTCTTAGAAGTAGTTGGTGAAACAGGCAAGGCAGTCAATTGAGAAACCAAGGCTGTCGAGTCTGCCAAAAAGAATGTTGTGATTGACAGAGTCGAAAGCCTTGGCCAGGTCGATGAAGACGGCTGCACAGTAATGTCTTTTATCGATGGCGGTTATCAAATCGTTTAGGACCTTGAGCGTGGCTGAGGTGCCCCCATGACCAGCTCGGAAACCAGATTGCAAAACGGAGAAGGTCCGGTGGGATTCGAAATGGTCGGTGATCTGTTTGTCAACTTGGCTTTCAAAGATTTTTATAAAGGCAGGGCAGGATGGATATAGGTATATAACAGTTGGGGTCTACAGTGTCTCCCGCTTTGAAGAGGGGTATGACCACGGCAGCTTTCCAATCTTTTGGGGATCTCAGACGATACGAAAGAGGTTGAATAGGCTAGTAATAGGGGCTACAACAATTTCGGCGGATCATTTTTTAGAAAGAGAGGGACCAAATTGTCTAGCCAACTGATTTGTAGGGATCCAGATTTTGTAGCTCTTTCAGAATATCAGCTGTCTGGATTTTGGTGAAGGAGAAGCAGGGGGGGGGGCAAGTTGCTGTTGGGGGAGCCAGGTGGAAAGCATGGCCAGCCGTAGTAAAATGCCTATTGAAATCATCGATTATAGTAGATAGATCGGTGGTGACAGTGTTTCCTAGCCAGCTGGGAGGAGGTGCTCTCATTCTCCATGGACTTTACGTTGTCCCAAAACTTTTTGGAATTAGTGCCACAGGATGCAAATTTCTGTTTGAAAAAGCTAGCTTTAGCTTTCCTAACTGACTGAGTATATTGGTTGGACTTCCCTGAAAAGTTGCATATCGTGGGGGCTATTTGATGCAGAACGCCACAGGATGTTTTAGTGCTGGTCAAGGGCAGTCAAGTCTGGGGTAAACCAAAGGCATTATCCGTTCTTAGTTCTACATTTTTTAAAGGGGCATGCTTATTTAAGATGGTGAGAAAGGCACTTTTGAAGAACAACCAGGCATCCTCTACTGACGGGATGAGGTTAATATCCTTCCAGGATTCCTGGGCCAGGTCGATTAGAAAGGCCTGCTCACTGGAGTGTTTTAGGGAGCGTTTGACAGTGATGAGGGGTGGTCGTTTGACCGCGGACCCATTGCGCATTCAGGCAATGATGCAGTGATAGCTGAGATCCTGGTTGAAGACCGCAGAGGTGTATTTAGAGGGCAGGTCAGTCAGGATGATATCTAAGAGGGTCCCCATGGTTACAGATTTAGGGTTGTATAACTTGTATGAAAATGAGGGCATCTACCTTAGATTGTCGGACGGCCGGGGTGTTAAGCATATCCCAGTTTAGGTCACTTAACAGTACAAACTCTGAAGATAGATGGGGGTAATCAATTCACATAGTGTCTAGGGCACAGCTGGGGACTGAAGGGGTTTATAAGAAGTGGCAACGATTTTTAAAAGTAGAAGCTCAAATTGATTGGGAACAGACCTGGATAGTATGACAGAACTCTGCAGGCTCTCTCTGCAGTAGATTCAAACTCCGCCCTCTTTGGCTGCTCTATATTGTCGAAAAATGTTACAGTTAGGGATGGAAATTTCAGGATTTTTGGTGGCTTTCCTAAGCCATGATTCAGACACGCATAGGACATCAGGGTTGGCGAAGTGTGCTAAAGCAGTGAATAAAACAAACTTAGGGAGGAGGCTTCTAATGTTAACATGCATGAAACCAAGGCTTTTACGGTTAAAGAGGTCAACAAATGAGAGCGCCTGTGGAATGGGAGTGGGGCTAGGCACTGCATGGCCTGGGTTAACCATTACATCACCAGAGGAGAAGTAGGATGAGGGTAAAGGCTATAAGAACTGGTTGTCTAGTACATTGGTACTGGGTGCTGCAGGGGTTAACCTCTACCCTCATCCTTCCCCTCCTCTGGTGATGTAAAGGCTATAATAACTGGTTGTCTAGTAAATCGGTACTGGGGGCTGCAGGGGTTAACCTCTACATCACCAGAGGAGGGGTAGGATGAGGGTAAAGGCTATAATAACTGGTTGTCTAGTAAATCGGTACTGGGGGCTGCAGGGGTTAACCTCTACATCACAAGAGGAGGGGTAGGATGAGGGTAAAGGCTATAAGAACTGGTTGTCAAAGTTTTGTCTCTGGAGGCACCAGTTAAGCCAGGGGAGGTCACCGCATGTGTGGGGGGTGGAACAAAAGGGCTATCAAAGGCATATTGGGCAGGGCTGGGGGCTCTACAGTGAAATAAGCCAATAATCACTAACCGAAACCGCAATAGATGAGGCATCTTGACATTAGGGAGAGGCATGTGCAGCTGAGTGATCATAGAGTCCAATGAGTAGCACTAGATGAGTCAGGGAGCCAATTCAGTGGTCGTTACTACGCTTTGGCGAGCTGGAGACACGGCGATTCAGACAGCTTGCGGGCCGGGGTTAGCAGATGGGCATCTGGCGACATCGCAACGGAAGAGCCTGTTGAAACCCCCTCGGATGGTTACGTCGGCAGACCAGTCGTGATGGATCGGGGGGCTCTGTGTCGGCAGTCAAGGGGTCCAGGCCAATTGGCAAAAGAGGTATTGTAGCCCAAGAACTGGCTGGTGAATCTCTTTGGCTAGCCGGGAGATGGACCTAGCTCCAGGCTAAATGGTGCTTGCTTCGGGACAGGGACGTTAGCCAGGAGTAGGTACTCAGATAGCAGCTAGCTAGCTGCGATGATCTGGTGTAAAGGTTCAGAGCTTGAGGTTGGAATCCGGAGATATGGTAGGGAAAAAGCAGTCCGATATGCTCTGGGTTGATATCGCGCTATGCAGACTGGCAGGAATTGACCGGGCTGAGGCTGGCTGATGTCCGAGTTAACAGTGATGACCACAAGCAGTGGATAACTGACTTCTAGCTAGTAAGCTGGCTAGTTTCTGATGTGGGTTCCAGTTATAAAGTATAAAAATAGCAGATCCGTACCACATTGAGTGAGGCGGGTTGCAGGAAGTATTTTCAGTCCGTAGATGGAAAGGGAGATATATACACGCGACAGGACAAGACAAAAAGACATGTCCGACTGCAATGCCATCTTGGCATACAACAAACCCTGATTCGTCCGTCGGATTGCCAGATGGTGAAGTGTGATTTATCACTCCAGAGAACCCGTTTCCACTGCTCCAGAGTCCAATGGCGGTGAGCTTTACACCACTCCAGCCGACGCTTGGCACGCTGGGCATTGCACATGCTGATTTTAGGCTTGTGCGCGGCCCCTCGGCCATGGAAACCCATTTCATGAAGCTCCCAACGAACGGTTCTTGTGCTGACGTTGCTTCCAGAGGAGGTTTGGAACGTGGTAGTGAGTGCTGTAAGTGAAGAAAGATGCTTCATTCTGTGAGCTTTTGTGGCCTACCATTTTGCGGATGAGCCGTCGTTGCTCCTGGATGTTTCCACTTCATAGTAACAGCATTTACAGTTGACCGGAGCAGCTCTAGCATAGCAGAAATGTGGCAAACTGACTTGTTGGAAAGGTGGCATCCTATGATCATACCACGTTGAAAGTCACTGAGCTCTTCAGGAGGGCCATTCTACTGTCAATGTTTGTCTATGGAGATTGCATGGCTGTTTGCTCGATTGTATATACCTGTCAGCAACAGGTGTGGCTGAAATAGCCTAATCCACTCATTTGAAGGGGTATGCACATACTTTTGTATGTATAGTGTATTTTGGACCATTTCTAATGATGGACTGGACGGCCCCACATTTTGTTTGTAGCATTAATGGACAGAGGAGTAGCCTTTTGAGTGTTTTTAACAACATTCAAAATGGTGGAAATTCATCATGGTGTACCTTATGGGTTCTTGAGGTAAATTTGTTCCTTGTGAGAAGTGGGACCTACACACTGAATTTTCAGGACTCTAGGTCATAAGGGGTGAGGGGCACAACCTTTTAAAGTTTCAATTTCAATCGCCTGTTGTGGCCAATTGTTATGGCATCGCATGAAAGGGTGTGGACTAAGGGTCTTTACTATCATGTCAAGTTGCACCCTCCTTGGCCTTACCATCTCACAGGAATTTGCATGTGAATTTTCCTGGCAAGAAGAACCGGCATACTAATAATAATAATCCAGAAGAAACACAATAGGGCAGTGGTCACCAACCTTTCTGATGCAAGATCTACTTAATACAATGTCATGCAACATTAACCTGTTAAAAACAGAACTGTAGCAGATGAGGTTTGTGCAGTAGGATATAGACCAAATACATTATCACCGTATAGTGATTTTGCTTGAATTTCCCTGCCAATGCATTCTTGTTTGGACCATTTTTCAAACATATTTAAAAGTAAAAAATTGGTAGGCTATATGAACAGTTGTTGTATTTACTTGTGAGGCACAGCTGAGTGAGCATACATCTAAATTAGCTTTTTTATTTTACTGGGCTACTCGTGCCTGCATCTGATGGTCAGTCTCAGCGGAGGGAGAAGAGCAGCAGACTGAGGGTCCGTCTCTCAACAACCCTCCGCTCTCCCTTTCCTCCACTGACCCAAAAAGGACACCGTCTTCCAGATGATGGCAAAACTCGAATCGCACCTCATTATTTCTGCCTCATGCACAAATTCATGTTGTTACTCCTATTAACATTTTCGCTGCTGAACCCCTAATAATAATAATATTAAGGGCCCAAAGCCCTCTGGTCTGGTGGTTTACGGGAAGGTTTACCCACCTGCATCCCCACTGTGGAATCCCCGTCTGGGCACGGCTTTGACCCTAGCCGGAGAGGCCAAGTGCTTCTTGTCATAATCAGAGGCCACTACAGAGTAAGACCTCTGGAACACCGTCCTCTTGGACAAGTCACTATCTGTGATTGGGCTGGTCTCCAGACTGCAAGAGACGAACACAGAAATGTTGACCATCTGTTTCACACTGATACAAGTCCCCCTCGCACACAGATATGACATACACTACAACCACATATAATAAACACAGACATAATCAGACTGCTCATCTCTACTCTCAAAAAGAGGTGTGTGTGTTACCTGGGTGGCATTGACTTCATGTTGCTCTCGGGCTCCACGAACACGTTGGGGCAGGCGTCGGGGGTGACTGAGATGTAGGGTGCAGGGACAGACGTGGAATGTAGGTACCTCATCTCATCCTGAAACAGGTTGTCATCCTGGTACCCACCAAAGTTCTCTGTGTGTTGCCTGGAAGAGGGGAGACAGGTTTACGTACCAATGTAGTTTAAATATTTTGGGTTTATTCATGTGGATGCTGCCTCAAAGCAAATAATTCCATGACTGTTTTCACTGTGTAATATGTCCATGAGATATGGATAAGACACTATAAACAACCAAAATGTATGATCATCATCACTTCAACTAACATTGCCACAGCGCTTTAAGTGTAATGCCATCCCAAAGGACATGAAACCAAAAGAGAAGGAGACTGTCTGGGAGGCAAATATAAAAAGAGATTACCTTACATTTCTTCCCTCCCAATCTTTCCAGTGCTTTTCAATTTGATCATCATCACAATAGCTATCATTTACCTGGCCAGCATCTGCAGGTAGAGACAGCCCATCTTGTTGGGCTTCTCGTCGGAGACGCCCTCCTTGAGGCTGGGCAGCAGGGAGTGAAGTGGGCGCGGCGGGTGGTGGCACAGCAGGCTGGGCTTGGCGGCGCTGCTTAGGGAAAGCAGGAAAAGGGCGTTGGCACGGATCACCTGGTGGGCCTCCATGGTGGGCAGCGCCCGCGGCATCTTCAACTGCAGGGGCTTCTTCCTCGACTGCTTCACCTCGATGGGTAGGGAGAGAGATTCAATTTAAGTGGTGGTTAAAGAGGTCGAAGTTTGGGGAAACATAATGCATTGTATGACTTGTCACTAGCATATTACCAAGGTTGTTTATGAAAGCACATGGTTGAGTAAGGTTATCCTTTGAACTTTTACAGTGAGAAATAAATACATTGAGCATAATATGTTAGTGTTAAATCCTGATTGTTAAGGGCTTATGTTCGTTAACTACCCAATTATTTGTTAAGTTCCCATAAGCTTGAATAATTTTATGAAATTATTAACTTACACAAATGTATTAAATTATTATGCATGTGTAAAGGTACAAAACATCTATTGAAGCGTTGAGCAGTACAGTACCTTTTCCCTGGCAGCAGTCTGCTTGTCTCTCAGGTACTTCTCCCTGCAGCGGTCACACACCAGGTACCAGGTACTTCCACCGATCCCTCCGTCTCCACAGTTTCCTGCCCAGCCCCCACAGAAGTGGCCGATACTGTTGTAGCCCTGGCCTCCCGCGTAGCGACCACAACCTGCCCAAAACACACCAGATGATGCTAAGATCCACAGACTTAAATAGAACATAGATACATGTATCTTATGCTAAGATCATATTGAGTAGTGCTGCTGTACGAGCAGAGCTACAGTGTATACGGTGTCATGGGGTTAGCCACCATCCACCTCGGTATGAAGACATGTTCAGCTTTCTTTTGACCTTTATATGTGAGAGGTAGGCTAACCTCGCACAGTGACATGGCATGTGTATTTCTAAACGTATGGAATAAAAGCTAACCCAACATTGTTGATATTACCTGGGTGGGCCTGCCTCATGTGGTAGGTGACAGGGTAGGGGTGCGACTCCCCACACAGCTCACAGATGGTGTCCTTCTCTGGTCCCCCGATGGCCAGCTGGGCCATCTCCCCAAACAGGTTCCCCCTGGGGCGCACCTCCGCCTGATCTCTTTTCTTCTTCTTGGACTTCTTAGTGTCCTTCTTGTTCTCCTTTTTCTTCAGGATGGCGCTGGAGCCCGGGCTGGGGAAAATCATGTTCTGGGTGGCTGCCTTGATGGTCGCCATGGAGATGTCCTCCCAGAATGCAACAAGGTGCTGGAGTGTGAGCGGCAGGATGGACTTGGCCCTCATGAAGGGATGAGTGGCCACCTCGTGGGAGACGGGCTCCCCCTTGCCGTCCTCGCACTTCTCAGTCAGTGGTGGCTCTTTGAGCATGGACAGGACCTTGTTCTTGTTGATGCTGCCCATCTTGGAGATGTCGGGCCCGTGTGGGGCAATGTTGAACATATTGAGGGCCGAAGATATCTCCAGCGAGTGGCGGTTCATCAGCTTGCTCTCCTTCTCCTCTTGGCCGCCCTGGCCACCCAGCGAGCTGCGGATGGGCGCGTGCTCCTTGGTCAGCTCCGGGTTGAACTTGAGGAACGAGGAGCACGCCATGGCGTCGTGGACAATGCCCTCGTGCCAGAGGAACGCGGCGAAGACCGACCGGGCGCACTCTGCCACCGAGGGCGACATAGCCTGCTTGGTGGTGTTGGTGAGCCCTGATGAGCTCTCGCCCTTGAAGAGCGGGCCAGACTTGTCCTTCTTGGGACGCACGTGGCGGCTGGAGGTCTTGCGGCTGACTTTTGCAGACGAGCGACTGCTCTCCACCTCATCCTTGATGGGCACCTTGCAGATGCTGAAGTGCACCTTGGAAGAGCCCTCCTCTGTGTTGCTCACGTCAACGTTCTCATCATTTCCTTCATCATCGGAAAGAAGAGCAATAGACGTACACATCACCACCTCCCTGTGGAGGTCCTCCTGGGTCACATGGGGTGATGGGCTGCGGTTCTCCATGTTCATGTCACCTCCTTTGCTGCACCTGTCCTTGGGAGATAGTTTGGGTTTAGGCGAGGTGGACCTTCCCCTCAGTGGCTCCGAGGCGAGAGGGACCTTTTTCCGTAGGGTGTCCGGGTCCAGTGTGTACGAGTCCGACTTGGATCTCTCTCTGGGCGGGTCCAGCAGAGCCGTGGAGGGGCTGACTTTGGGAGGGAGGTTCTGGTCATGCTGTGGGGAGGAGGACCACACCAAGGAGGTGATAGAGGGGCTATACTTCCCCGAGGAGGAGGACAGGCCCTTCTGCTTGAGCGAAGAGGAGCGGGAGACTGGGTTGGGCGATTCGGCGCGCAGCCCGGTGGAGTCACGATCACGCACTTCGGCCTTCCGCGCCTGCAGGGTGTTATGGTTGGGCGAGTGAGAGCGGCTATGAGAGTCTGACCGCAGCTTGGCCGTGTCTGACCTCAGGATCAGTGCCTCGCTGGCCGACAGGTCTTTGCTTTTGGAGTTGTCCGAGGAGCGTCCACCCTCCAGTTTTGGGGAGTGGCTTTTCTGTCGTTGTTTAGAGGCTAGTAGATAGGCACAAAATAGAAACAGTAATACTATAACTCATTGAGGTTTAGTGTAAAAGGCAGCGCATCCAGTTTACTCAGAGTACAACACTCAACATTTAAGGGTCAAAACAAGAGGGATTATGAAAGGGAAATAAAATGAAACGATTGGGAGGAAATGAAGAGAAGTCTGAAAAAATGTTTAAAAAAATAAGTAGCCTCAGACTGTGGAAAGTTGTCGACCAATTCACTTTAGTAAGTGACTGCAATTCAGAAGAGCCTTGAAATAGTGACATATGTTTTTCAAATGATCTAAAATCAACCTATGCATGTCTGAAAGGTCTGTCCATCTATTCACTGAAGGCCCCTAACATGGACAGAGGTAGCAAAAGGATCATGGTGCAACAAATGAGAAAAGCCCAGCCCAACACTGTCCCCCAGGCTATTATATAATTGGTCTTTAGAAAGTGTTCAGTCTGAAGGACTCATGCATTCTGTATGTTACCCACCCTTTTGCCTGAGAGAGAGAGATGAGAGAGCAGAACCATGCCCAGCCGCGGACATACTGATTTTGTGCACACACTCATGAGAAGATGCAAGGCTGTGTGATGAAGAACCATCTACAGGGTAAAACACAGGACATGAATACAGGGACACCATCACAGTGAGAAAGGAGGAGGGAGAGAGAACAGGTAAGGAAACACCACAGGAGGAGAAAGGAGGAGGGAGAGAGAACAGGTAAGGAATCACCACAGGAGGAGAAAGGAGGAGGGAGAGGATGACCATTGGGAGAGCAGAAGACGGAGAGTCAGAACGACAGGCAGTTGGAGTTAAGATAGCTATAAGAGAACAGAAAAAAAAGGTAGTAAGAGATGCATGAACTAAGGCTGGGAGACAGCAGTTTGAGCCCGGGGCTGGGAAAATGGAGTGAATGGAAACATATTGATACATGTTATACTTTATTGATACTTAATAGTAAGTAATATTAGTAAAATGCATGTCAATCTCTCCTGGCTGAAAGTGGAGGAGAGATTGACTTCATCATTACTTTTATTTGTGAGAGGTATTGACATGTTGAATGCACCGAGCTGTCTGTCTAAACTACTGGCACACAGGTTAAATTAGATTTTTTAAAAACAGATTCAAAAACATCTTATGGAACAGCAGGGACTATGAAGCAACACAAACATTGGCACAGACACATGCATGCACACACACGACAACATACGCAATATACATACACATGGATTTAGTAATGTAGATATGTGGTAGTGGGGACCTGAGGGCACACAGTGTGTTGTGAAATCTGTGCATGTATTGTAATGTTTTAAAATTGTATAAACTGCCTTAATTCTGCTGATGCCCAGGAAGAGCTGCTTAGGCAGCATCTAATGGGGATCCATAAAAAATACAACATATACATAGTAAGGAGAATATCAACTAATCTGACCATGTTTCTCATTAGAGCACCACGTGTGCTGCGCCTTAAGGTTAGTAAGTCTGGTCATATTGACACATCTTCTAGGCATTTAGTTCAGTGTTTTAGAGATCCAGAAAGAAAAACAATGAATGTGGTAAACTAATACAGTAACTCGAACACAAAACGATGCTTCCTAAATTCATATCTGATAGATGACACTAAGGTAGTTGACATTTGCAGTGCAGCCCTGGGCTGGTTGAGAGTTCTAAGCAGGGATGGGAGCTATAGAGCTCATGTTTAAAAGTAGAAACAGTGATGCGTTTACCAAGAGAAGCGGGGTGACTTCCCAGCAAATAGTGGACGTCGATCCCATTGGTTCACTTAAGGGCTGCGGCATGACGTTATCCCACTGACATACTGAGAACATTTTAAGAACGTTGCGTGATGGTCTCAAGAGAGCGTTCTCTGGGGGAACTTTCCCAGGAAGTCACTGAGGACCATGTCAGGACTTTTTTAGGATGATTAAGACATTTATTTTAATAGTCCTTAGGACATCGCACGATGGCCCCAAGGGAACTTTCTCAGGGGGACCTTTGTATCGTTCCCGGTTAGTCCCATTTTGGGAGGGCCACAAAGTCCCCAGAATTTTCTTGGGATGTTGTGGAGGTTTTGTCTAGTTCCTAGTTTGTCTCGGTGACATCCCAGAGGACGTTTTTAGGATGCTCTTGGGACGTTGTGTCATGGTCCCCTGAAGGTCCCCTGAACGTTCTTGGGATGTTATGTCATGGTCCCCTGGAGGTGGTCACGTGATGGTCCCAGATGTCTCAAACCATTATAAGTAAATGGGGTTACAAGGTAAGTGGAACGCTGTTCAGCTGAGTGAAAAAGCTTGTAGCTCGTAAAAATGGTTTGTCCTCGGTTGCAATACTCACTACCAAATTCCAAACTACCTCTGGAAGCAACATCAGCACAAGAACTGTTCGTCGGGAGCTTCATGAAATGGGTTTCCATGGCCGAGTAGCCGCACACAAGCCTAAAATCAGCATGTGCAATTCCCAGCGTGCCAAGCGTTGGCTGGAGTGGTGTAAAGCTCACCGCCATTGGACTCTGGAGCAGTGGAAACGGGTTCTCTGGAGTAATGAATCACACTTCACCATCTGGCAGTCTGACTGACGAATCTGGGTTTGGATGCAAGGAAAAAGCTACCTGCCCCAATGCATAGTACCAACTGTAAAGTTAATGGTCTAGGGCTGTTTTTCATGGTTCAAGCTCTTTAGTTCCAGTGAAGGGAAATCTTAACACTAAAGCATACAATGACATTCTAGATGATTCTGTGCTTCCAACATTGTGGCAATAGTTTGGGGAAGGCCCTTTCCTGTTTCAGCATGGCAATGCCCCTGTTCACAAAGCTAAGTCCATACAGAAATGGTTTGTCAAGATCGGTGTAGAAGAATTTGACTGGCCTGCACAGAGCCCTGACCTCAACCCCATCGAACACCTGTTGGGATGAATTGGAATGCTGACTGCAAGCCAGCCCTAATCACCCAACATCAGCGCCCAACCTCACTAATGCTCGTGGCTGAATGGAAGCAAGTCCCCACAGCAAATGTATCAACATCTAACTGAAATCCTTCCCAGAAGAGTGGAGGCTGTTCTAGCAGCAAAGGGGGGTCCAACTCCATATTAATGGCTGTGATTTTGGAATGAGCCGTTCAACGAGCAGTTGTCCACATACTTTAGGCCGTGAAGTGCATAATAGTTTTCCTTCCGTGTATTTTAAAACAGAGCTGAGATTTAGGAACAGGCCTACAGGTGAAATCAGTCATTGATACAGACATGGTGGTGTAGCAGGAATATCGGAATGCGAGTTCAAATCCCAGGTGAGTACATGTTAAATAATAACGACGATATGAATAAACACAAAGTAATCATGTATGTCAATGTGTCAAATATGTAAGTTGAAAATACAATGTTAAAAGCACTGTGTGTGTGGGTATATACCTAGCACTGTCAAAAGACAGAGCTGTGACTGGATCAGTGGTTCACCAATCAGAGCCTTGATTGGCAGTAACAAGGGCTGATGTGTAATGAAACTATGGTGCGCGTGCCCTGGGTGAAACTCATTTTTTGGGGGGGGAGAACGTTTCTTTGCGACCGTCAATGAAGTCGGAAGTCATTGCTTGACATCATGGGAAAATCAAAAGAAATCAGCAAAGACCTCAGAAAAAAATTGTGGACCTACACAAGTCTGGTTCATCCTTGGGAGCAATTTCAAAATGCCTGAAGGTACCAAGTTCACCTGTACAAACAATTGTAAGCAAGTATGAACAACATGGGAACCACTCAGCCGTCATACAGCTCAGGAAGGAGACGCATTCAGTCTCCTAGAGATGAACGGACTTTGGTGCAAAAAGTGAAAATCAATCCCAGATCAACAGCAAAGGACCTTGTTAAGATGTTGGAAGAAACAGGTACAAACGTATCTATATCCACAGTAAAACGAGTCCTATATCAACATAACCTGAAAGGCCACTCAGCAAGGAAGAAGCTACTGTTCCAAGCTACTGTTAAGCCAGTTTCCAGCATCATGTTCTGGGGGTGCTTTGCTGCAGGAGAGACTGGTGCACTTCACAAAATACATGGCATCATGAGGAAGTAAAATTATGTGGATATATTGAAGCAACATCTCAAGACATCAGTCAGGAAATCAAATGGACAATGACCCCAAGCATACTTCCAAAGTTGTGGCAAACTGGCTTAAGGACAACAAAGTCAAGGTATTGGAGTGGCCATCACAAAGCCCTGACCTCAAATCCTATTGAAAATGTGTGGGCAGAACTGAAAAAGCGTGCCAGCAAGGAGGCCTACAAACCTGACTCAGTTACACCATTCAGGAAGAATGAACCAAAATTCATCCAACTTATTGTGGGAAGCTTGTGGAAGGCTACCCGGAATGTTTGACCCAAGTTAAACAATTTAAAGGTAAAGCAACCAAATACTAATTGAGTATATGTAAACTTACTGACCTACTGGGAATGTGATAAAATAAATAAAAGCTGAAATAAATCATTCTCTCGACTATTATTTTGACATTTCACATTCTTAAAATAAAGTGGTGATCCTAACTAACTTAAGACGGGGAGTTTGTAATAGGATTAAATGTCAGGAACTGAAAAACTGAGTTTAAATGTATGTAAAATTCCGACTTCAACTGTACATATTGAGCACCGACACGTCCAATAAATACAGGAACCTCTGACTAGATCTAATACAGCCTCCATCCGCTGGGATTTTGTGCTGTATTGCCACTCTCTCTCTACAACACACTCACACTCTAGCCATTACCTGGCAGCATCCCCACTCACAACAGTTTGTTTGCCTATGCCGACCCTCTAGCTGAGGTGTTTCAGTCGGCATCTGTGTTGTTAATGCTATGAGAACAAACTCTGATCTGGGGGTAATGATTGGCTCAAACATGAACAGTTTCAGTAGGTTTATTGGCTCCCTAAGTAACATTATTTCATTCTCTGTAATAATCTCAAACTTGGATCTACTCTGTAAATTCAGCCAAACAAATCAAATTTACCTCATTTTTTTATCAGCATGTCAAATGTGCAACCAGAAGAGGAAAAATATCTAGACCACCTTTACTCCACACACAGAGGCGCATAGGCGCTCCATACTCCAGAGGCGCTCCATCACCCTCCATTTGGCAAATCTGACCATAATTCTATCCTCCTGATTCCTGCTTACAAGCAAAAACTAAAGCAGGAAGTACCAGTGACTAGCTCAATATGGAAGTGGTCAGATGACGCAAATGCTACGCTACAGGACTGTTTTGCTAGCACAGACTGGAATGAATATGTTCAATAGCATTGAGGACTATACCACCTCAGTCACCGACTTCAACGATAAGTGCATCGATGACGTCGACCCCAAAGTATCCATACGTACATATCCCAACCAGAAGCCATTGATTACAGGCAACATCCGCATCGAGCTAAAGGCTAGAGCTGCGCTTTCAAGGCGCGGGATACTAATCCGGACGCTTATAAGAAATCCCGATATGCCCTCAGACGAACCATCAAACAGGCAAAGCTTCAATACAGGACTAAGATTGAATCCTAATCCTACAACAACGGCTTTGACATTCGTCGGATGTGACAGGGCTTGCAAACTATTATGGATTACAAAGGGAAACCCAGCAGCGAGCTGCCTAGTGACACGAGCCAACCAGACAAGCTACATGCCTTTTATGCTCATTTCGAGACAAGCAACACTGAAGCATGCATGAGAGCACCAGCTGTTCGGGATGACTGTGTGACCACGCTCTCCATAGCCGATGTGAGAAAGACCTTTAAACATGTCAACATTCACAAAGCTGCGGGGCAGATGGATTACCAGGATGTGTCCTCAGAGCATATGCGGACCAACTGGCAAGTGTCTTCACGGACATTTTCAACCTCTCCATAACTGAATCTGTAAGACCCATGTTTCAAGCAGACCACCATAGTCCCTGTGACAAAGAAAGCAAAGGTAACCTGCATAAACGACTAACGTCGGTAGCCATGAAGAACTTTGAAAGGCTGGTCATGGCTCACATCATTACCATCATCCCGGAAAGCCGAGACCCACTCCAAGTCGCGTACCGCCCAAACAGATCCACAGAAGACGCAATCTCAATCGCACTCCACACTGGCCTTTCCCACCTGGACAAAAGGAACAGCATTGTGAGAATGCTGTTAATTGACTATAGCTCAGCATTCAACACCATAGTGCCCAAAGCTCATCACTAAGCTAAGGGGTCTAAACACCTCCCTCTGCAACTGGATCCTGGACTTCCTGACAGGCAGCCCCCAGGTGATAATGCTGATCCTCAACACCGGGGCCCATCAGGGGTGTGTCCTTAGTCCTCTCCTGTACCCCCACAACTGCGTGACCAAGCATGACTCCAACACCATCATTAAGTTTGCTGAAGACACAATAGTGGTAGGACTGATCACTGACAAGGATGAGACAGCCTTTTGAGAGGAGGTCAGAGACCTGGCAGTGTGGTGCCAGGAGAACAACCTCTCCCTCAATGTGAACAAGACAAAGGAGCTGATCGTGGACTACAAGAAAAGGAAGGCCGAACAGGCCGCCTTTAACATTGACGGGGAAGTAGTGTAGCGGGTCGAGAGTTTCAAGTTCCTTGGTGTTCACATCACTAACGAACTATCATGGTCCAAACACACCAAGACAGTTGTGAAGAGGGCACGATAACACCTTTTCACCTCAGGAGACTGAACAGATTTGGCATGGGTCCTCAGATCCTCAAAAAGTATTACAGCTGCATCCTGACTGGTTGCATCACCGCCCGGTATGGCAATTGCTCGACATCCAACCGAAAGGCGCTAGAGAGGATAGTGCTTAAGGCTCAGTCCAAAATGTTCCTTAACAGCTCCTACCCCCAAGCCATGCTGAACAATTAATCAAATGCCCACCCTGACTATTTACATTGACCCCCCCCTTTTGTTTTTACACTGTTGCTACTCGCTGTATATTATCTATGCATAATCACTTTACCCCTACCTACATGTACAAAATTCCTTGAATAACCTGTACCTCCGCACATCGACTCAGTACCGGTACCCCCTGTATATAGCCTCGTTATTGTTATTTTATTGTGTTACTTTTTATTTTATTCTTTAGTTTAGTTTATTTAATCATTATTTTCTATTTCTTGAAATGCATTGTTGATTAAGGGCTTGTATGTAAGCATTTCACGTAAGGTCTACAACTGCATGTGACGAATAAAATATGATTTGATTTGTTTTAAAATGCTTTTCAACAGACAACGAAAACTAGGATTTCCTAGTTCAGATACACTACCTGCTCATTTCACTCCATTTTATCAAGTTTTATGCCTAAATGACCATGACCAAGGTTCTGCTGCAGAAGCAGCTGTAGCTACCAAGCCCCAAGTGCATGTATACTGATTGTACAAAACATTAGGAACACCGGCTCTTTCCATTACAGACTGACCAGGTGAAAGCTATGATCCTGTATTAATGTCACCTTCAAATCAGTGTAGATGAAGGAGACGGGTTACAGAATAGTATTTAAGCATTGAGACATGGATTGCGTATGTGTGCCAAAGCGTGAATGGGCAAGACAAAATATTTAAGTGCATTTGAACGGGGTATGATAGTAGGTGCCAGGCGAACCGGTTTTAGTTTGTTGAGAACTGCAATGATGCTGGGATTTTCACGCTCAACAGTTTGTTGTATCAAGAATGGTCCACCACCCAAAGGACATCCAGCCAACTTGACACAAATGTGGGAAGCATTTGGGTAAACATCGGCCAGCATCTCTGTGGAATGCTTTTGAAACCTTGCAGAGTCCATGCCCCGAATAATTGAGGCTGTTGAGGGTGCAACTCAATATTAGGAAGGTGTTCCTAATGTTTAGTACACTCAGTGTAGGCATCCCTCACCCACCCAGCCACGTATCCACGTCCCCCGGATGGCCTCACCTTTGTTGCTTGAGATGCCATAGTTGAAGCCCTGTGTCCCGTTGGCCGCAATGGCTCCAGCAGCACTGTTGAAGGCCTGGACAGAAAAGGGGCTAGTTGGGGGGGTCTGGGCCCCATGCTCTAGCAGGGTTTGTTCTGTTGGGACAGAAGACAGAGCTGGACCACATTGGCTCCACCAAGAACAGCAACCAAAACATCCATTCACATCCATGTTAGATTCACTAAAGTGTCCAGTGAAAATCTCACTTTTAAAAGTTAATATGTTGACTCATACCCAAATAATGCGGCTGACTTGTACTATACTCGTCATTGTGGCCAAAGCAATACAAATAAAAAGTTACACTACCGTTCAAAAGTTGGTGGTCACTCCAACACCATCATTAAGTTTGCTGATGACACAACAGTGGTAGGCCTGATCACAAACAATGATGAGACAGCCAATAGGGAGGAGGTCAGAGACGTGGCCGTGTGGTGCAAGGACAACAACCACTGCCTCAACGTGATCAAGACAAAGGAGATGATTGTGGACTATAGGATAAGGAGGACTGAGCACAACCCCATTCTCATCGACGGGGCTGTAGTGGAGCAGGTTGAGCGCTTAAAGTTCCTTAGCGTCCACATCACCAACAAACTATCATGGTCCAAGCACACCAAGACAGTCATGAACAGGAGACTGAAAAGATTTGGCATTGTTCCCCAGATCCTCAAAAGGATTTACAGCTCCACTATCTGCACATCACTGCCAGGTATGGAAACTGCACGGCCTCTGACAGAGGGTAGTGCGTATGACCCAGTACATCACCGGGGCCAAGCTTCCTGCCATACAGAACCTCTATACCAGGTGGTGTCAGATGAAGGCTCTAAAAATTGTCAAAGACTCCAGCCACCAGAGTCGGACTTCTCTCTGCTACCAGACAGCAAGCAGTACCGGAGGTCCAAGAGGCTTCTAAACTGCTTCTACACCC
Organism: Oncorhynchus tshawytscha; assembly: GCF_018296145.1. NCBI lineage: Eukaryota > Metazoa > Chordata > Actinopteri > Salmoniformes > Salmonidae > Oncorhynchus > Oncorhynchus tshawytscha. Next base: position 309,536 of record NC_056454.1, on the reverse strand, counting down.
AAGCCATAAGTCTCCTGAACAGCTAATCAACTGGCTACCCAGGCTATCTGCATTACCCCCCTCTACGCAGCTGCTACTCTGTTATTATCTATGCATGGTCACATTAATAAGTCTACCTACATCTAAATATTACCTCAATTACCTTGACACCGGTGCCACCGTACATTGACTCTGTACCGGTGCCCCCTGTATATAGCCTCCACATTGACTCTGTACCGGTGCCCCCTGTATATAGCCTCCACATTGACTCTGTACCGGTGCCCCCTGTATATAGCCTCCACATTGACTCTGTACCGGTGCTCCCTGTATATAGCCTCCACATCGACTCTGTACCGGTGCCCCCTGTATATAGCCTCCACATCGACTACGTACCGGTACCCCCTGTATATAGCCCCGCTATTGTTATTTACTGCTGCTCTATAATTATTTGTTATTCTTATCTCATACTTCTTTTTTTAGGTATTTTAAAACTGCGTTGTTGGTTAAGGACTTGTAAGTAAGCATTTCACTCTAAGGTCTACACTTGTATTCGGCGCATGTAACAAATAAAATTTTGATTTGCTTTTAGTTTTTGTTGTCTTAAAGCAGGATTCCTAGGAACTGTTGAGCTGCTTTGTGAATATGGGCCCTGGTCCACAACAATTACAGAGGTCTCAAAGCAGTAAGGTAAGTAAAAAGGTAATTATAGGGGCTCTTACCTTCCCCTTGGCGTAGGTACGGGTTTCCCCCAGGGTCTCGGGCCAGAGACCAGGCCTCTCCTTTGTTGCTCTCGCAGAACTCCACCACGCTATTCTTGTCCAGCTGCACCCACGTCCCCTCTGTATTGATCACCTGATGGACAACAAGGCTCGTTATCCCTCTACACACACAGCACCATCCTCACAAATATCATCCCATCCCCTTATACAAAATGTACAACATCATTCCTACAGAGCAATTTCATAGTGCATTGTAGCTAGAATATTTGCATAGTTTACTGTATAAAGAGAATACATTTAAGAACTTACTCTGAAAGTTAATCATATTGAAAGTTAAATGCATGTTTGTTTGTTTTGGTTTTGTAAAAGTCCTGAAAGAAAATCACCACTTTAGACATGCAGATGGAAAGTGTAAATGTTAATAAGTGCTTAGAGAGAGAGAGGCTTCGTGAGTCTTTCCATGATTCATTGTATCCTAGTAGTCCTCACATCCTATATCCTTGTCACCTTCTCAACCCTATTGGAGGAAGTCGTCCAAGGTTCCTCCCCTCAGACCACCTCCTCCAATGTGGTTTGAGAAGGAGGCGAGGATATAGGACGTGTGGACTCAAGGAAAGATGAATTGAGAAAGAGCCGCAGAGCCATTGGTTTAGAGAGGGCATTCCAGTAAAAGCATGACACACCACATCCTCCTAACAGAGGTCAAGAAGGCACCATTCAGCACTTTGGGTCAAGACATTTTAAAGCGCATCAAAATGTGCCCCGAGAAACATAGTCAACAGAAGGTGTAAGAGGGGAAAGATTAATCTGAGATACAGTATGGCTTCAGCATTTCACGAATCAAATGTTAAAAACTTCTTAGGGCTGCAATCCCGCTAACGGGATCGATATGACAACAGCCAGTGAAAGTGCAGGGCGCCAAATTCAAAACAGAAATCTCATAATTAAAATTCCTCAAACATACATGTATCGTATACCGTTTTAAAAGGTAATCTTGTTGTTAATCCCACCACAGTGTCTGATTTCAAAGAGGCTTTACAGCGAAAGCACCACAAACAATTATGTTAGGTGACCACCAAATCACAGAAAAACAGAGAGGAGAGGAGTCACAAAAAGCAAATAGAGATAAAATGAATCACTAACCTGATGATCTTCATCAGATGACACTCATAGGACTTCATGTTACACTATACATGCATGTTTTGTTCGATAAAGTGCATATTTATGTAAAAAAAATCTCAGTATATATTGGTGCGTTACGTTCACTAGTTCTAAAAACATCTGGTGATATTGCAGAGAGCCACATCATTTTACAGAAATACTCATTATAAATGTCGATGAAAATACAATTCTTAGACATGGAAATATAGATATACCTCTCCTTAATGCAACCGCTGTGTCAGATTTCAAGAAAACTTTACGGAAAAGCAAACCTGCAATAATCTGAGACGGTGCTCAGAAAACACATTTTCTCCGCCATGTTGGAGTCAACAGAAATCAGAACATTATAAATATTCCCTTACCTTTGATGATCTTCATCAGAATGCACTCCCAGGAATCCTAGTACCACAATACATTTTTGATTTGTTTGATAATGTCCATTATTTATGTCCAAGGTAGCTACTTTTGTCAGCGTGTTTAGTACACAAATCTAAAACGCTCGTGCAGGTCCAGCCGAACGTCGTACGAAAACTTCAAAAAGTTATACAGGTCGTAGAAACATTTCAAACTAAGTATAAAATCAATCTTTAGGATGTTTATCATAAATCTTCAATAACATTCCAACCGGAGAATTCCATTGTCTGTAGAAAAGCCATGGAACGCAGGTCGCTATCATGTGAAATGCGCGTGACCAGGACCTGGCTCTCTGACTCAAAGAGCTCTCATCCGGCCCCACATCACAGTAGAAGCCTTTTTCAAGTTTCTAAAGACGGTTGACATCTAGTGGAAGCCTTAGGATGTGCAACATAACCAATATCCCACTGTGTATTCAATAGGGAATGAGTTGAACATCGACCAACCTCAGATTTCCCACTTCCTGTTTGGATTTCTTCTCAGGTTTTTGCCTGCCATATGAGTTCTGTTATACTCACAGACATCATTCAAACAGTTTTACGAACTTCAGAGTGTTTTCTATCCAATACTAATAATATGCATATATTAGCAACTGGGACTGAGGAGCAGGCCGATTACTCTGGGCACCTTTTATCCAAGCTACTCAATACTGCCCCTGCAGCCATAATACGTTTTAAAAAGTAGTGAAGGATAAAAAAAAATGTAAACCTCAGAAATATCTAATCTGTTTCCAATGATGAATAAATTAAGATAATTGTATATAGTTAAATGAAAATGTATAAACGCAAAATGCTGTAGCCATTGGAGTGTGTTAATTAAAGAAAAGAGCCACCACACGGAGAATTGACAGAGCACACACCCACTCCCAGAGGCATTTTGTGTATTCACCTTTTCAATAGGAAAGTACAGTGCCTTCAGAAAGTATTCACACCCCTTGACTTTTTCCACACTTCGTTGTTTTACAGCCTGAATTTAAAATGGATTAAATATAGATTTTTTTGCTACTGGCCTACACACACAACACCCTACCACATAATGTCAACGTGGAATTATGTTCTTTGAATTTTTTACAAATTAATAAAAAATGAAAAGCTGCAATATCTACAGTCAGTAAGTATTTAACTCCATTGTTTAGACAAGCCTAAATAAGTTCAGGAGTAAACATTTGCCTTTAAAGTTGACATAAGTTGCATGGACTCACCGTGTGCAATAATAGTGTTTAATATGATTTTTGAATGGCTACCTCATCTCTGTACCCCACACATACAATTACCTGTAAGGTCCCTCAGTTGAGCAGTACATTTCAAACACAGATTCAATGACAAAGACCAGGGAGGTTTTCCAATGCCTCGCAAACAAGGGAACCTATTGGTAGATGGGTAAAAAAAAGCAGCTGCCACTGACTATCCCTTTGAGCATGGTGAAGTTATTAGTTACAATTTGGATGGTGTATCAATACACCCAGTCACTACTGGTGGTTCTAAACTTGAAATATGCTTATTGATGTTACTGAGGGAGAGAGAATGCAGAACATTTACATTCTGTCGGAACATGTGATTGTTAGACCTCAGGGATCCTATGGAAAGGAGAAGGGCCACAGTCCGGTACAAGTCAACAGGACAGCCATGAGTTGGGGAAGAGTGAGAAATTTAGGCCGAGGTCAGGTCAGATGAAGTGAGAAAGAACAGACATCACTAAAGTCCTATATAGCAGAGATGTATTGGCTGTCCATATGTATAAGGAGGAGACTCAGCATAGGAGGGTTTAAATACCAGTGCTTGTGTAAACATGTTTGTCTTATGCAGCTGTGTGACCCAGTGGGTGAATAAACTTGGTTTGAGCTTTACTAGTCGTCCGTGAGTTTTTACCATGTTTATTTAGTATCTAACCACTACAAAGATAAAGGTGTCCTTTCTAACGCAGTTGCCAGAGAGGAAGGAAATCGCTCAGGGATTTCACCATGAGGCCAACGGTGACTTTAAAACAGTTAGAGTTTAATAGCTGTGATAGGAGAAAACTGAGGATGGAGCAACAACATTGTAGTTACTCCACAATACTAACATAACTGGCAGAGTGAAAAGAAGGAAGCCTATATAGAATAAAAATATTCCAAAACATGCAACCTGTTTCTTTCAAAGCACTGAGGTAAGTAATACTGCAAAAATGTGGCAAAGCAATTAACTTTTTGTCATGAATACAAAGTGTTATGTTTGGGCCTATAGATCCACTTTCCTCCTCATTCATTACTGCTGCACTGCTTGTTGTAGCGCTGAGTGGAAATAGGAAGAACGCTTATTTTATGGCTTATAAAAGTGTTGACAGTGCTGAGTAAGTAACAGCAGCTCTTTGCTGTATTCGTATTCTCTAGTCATGGTTTTGCAGTATCAATTTTGCGTAGCTTTCTTTTATGTTACTGCAGACTGGGTCATCTGATGTGCAAAGTTTGTACCTTTATACAAATGAAATGGCAACAGTTTGCCTACCCAGCGCGCAGGGCAGCTGAATTGGAACAGTTTGCCTACCCGCAGCGCGCAGGGCAGCTGAATTGGAACAGTTTGCCTACCCAGCTCGCAGGGCAGCTGAGGGCAGCTGAATTGGAACAGTTTGCCAGGGCAGCCAGCGCGCAGGGCAGCTGAATTGTTTGCCTACCCAACAGTTTGCCTACCCAGCACAGGGCCAGAACAGTTTGCCTACCTGCACCCAGGGCAGCTGAATTGGAACAGTTTGCCTACCCAGCGCGCAGGGCAGCTGAATTGGAACAGTTTGCCTACCCAGCGCGCAGGGCAGCTGAATTGGAACAGTTTGCCTACCCGGCACGCAGGGCAGCTGAATTGGAACAGTTTGCCTATCCGGCACGCAGGGCAGCTGAATTGGCTGCACCTACCACCAACAGCCCGAGACTAATAAAAAGAAAATAGGAACACAAGGCTTTATCATTGGGTTTTTTACATAAATGTTTGGCGATCAACTAGAAATGCTAGAAAAGTCAATCGCGATGACCGGTTGGTGACCATGGTCTTACAGACTTATCCAGAACAATTCACAGCAGTAATCGATGCCAAAGGGGCTTCAACAAAGTACTGACTCGGGGGAGTGAATACTTACATAACAGATATTTCTGCATTTCTTTTTCAAAACATCTTTTCATTTAGTCATTATGGGTTATTGTGTGCAGATTGGGTGAGAGAAACATGTATTTTATTAATTTTGAATTCACACTAACAAAACAAAATGTGGAATAAGTCAATGGGTATGAATAGTTTCTGAAGGCAAAACAAGTCAACCAATTTACAAGCAAAAGGGGGAGAAAACTAAACGCATTACAACGACTTCGGTCTGTGTTAGCAAAGAGAGCAAGGTAGAGGGCAACAAAAGAGACAGGCATAAGAACAACTGTGCTGTAGTTCTTATGCCCATTCTTTTAGTTATATAGATATTATGCTCGTTTGTGTTGCCCTTTTCTACTCGTCTACTTAGACTGGAAATATTTTTATAGATACTTTTTATAGATAAATTATAATTTATCGGCAGCCACTATAAATCATTTAAGTCACACATCATACCTCGCCTACTGCCTTGACCTTGTTCCCAAGTACTAACATTCCAATGTGGATACCCCTAAGGTTTGGGCAGCTTCTGATGTTGTGACCCGAGGGGCCCGTCTTCACTACCTTATAAAAGCCAGGGCCGCTGCCACCCTGCCTCACCCTGTCCTGCTCCCGCATGGAGGGGCCCGTCTTCACTACCTTATATAGGCCAGGGCCGCTGCCACCCTGCCTCACCCTGTCCTGCTCCCGCATGGAGGGGGCCTCTTGGGAGGGGCGGCCGCTGGCGCTCACCTCAACACACTGCTCCAATTGGCCCCTGGCCTCCTGCAAGAGGGAATTGATTAGCATTAAAACTAGGTTAGGTTAGAAGACCAGTCAGTGGGCGAGTAGTAATGGATTTGTCTGATGCGATGACATAGTTTCATCCTGATTCCTTATAACTATGTGTCATATGAGAGAGGATGTGACGTGACCAGTGTTTCAGATTATCAAATGAACAAAGTTCTAGCATAGCGGTTACAGCTTTACAGTAATGTCCACAGAGCTACCAGTTCAACAAAACCAGTAGGATCCACTCTCTCTAACAAATGTTGACATAGAGCCTAACGTTTACTTAAATATTGCAGCAATGACTAACACATTTTCGAGGACACCCTGTGAGTATCAAGTGCACAGCTGGTTGTTGGGCTGATACTGTCTCAATGGCATAAATTGGACAAGAACACAGGCCTCATTAACAACACCTGAACACCACAAAAAAGTTCTCAAAAAGTGTGTGATGACAAAGTACGATAAATGCACAAATAAAAATGATGTATCACTTCATACTGCACAGGCTTGAAACATGTTTCAACTGTCCATTTACCTAACCATAAACATTGAACATGTGTGAAGAGTACAGTGAAAGTAAACCTAAAGATTTAAAACAAATTGCTAGTAATACTATGAATTTGATATTCTATATGAACTCAGCAAATTGTTGCAACAATGTTTCTCTAAAATAGATATGCCCAAAAGGAAATGGTCGATTCAAAAATGTTATCAAGAAAATGCAGTGTGGGTAAGGCATGCTCTAACAAATGGGCCCACAGTATTAGACACATACAATAGGCAATATGTCATCTACCTTCTCCTACAAAAGCCACATGTAACTTACTGACATCAATGTCATTATGTTATCAATTTTCATCAATGGCTCGAATTTCAAGTGAAATGAGAAAAGTCATCACAGCACAGACAGCATAACAATTTAACCTTAAATGAAAAGCTGATTCCTAAAGGAGAATGGAGGTAGAACGAGCGTGTTCTTAAGATAAACTATTCAGAAAGTCATGCAACTGTGGTTAAAAAATCATGTCCCTGACGGCAAAAATGCAAAGTCGACGATAACTCAAATTGTATAACTTCACAAGGGGGAAGGGGCTTCAATACGTCATGTAGAAATAACAGATGGATGAAGAAAAACCAGAGCAGCCAAGCCATACACATCCTTCCTTCAGACAACTCACCTGTGGGAATATAGTTAAGGGGGTCCACGACAAAAAGCAGATATCTCTGACTCCCTGGCTAGCGTTAAAAGACACTCTGAGCAACAAATTATAAGTACAAGTCAAGAAATGGCAAAGGATTCATTTACACACTTTCACTCATTTCACAAGTACAGTACCAGTCAAAACTTTGGACACCTACTCATTCCAGGGTTGTTCTTTATTTTTACAATTTTCTACATTGTAGAATAACATTGAAGACGTCAAAACTAGGAAATAACACATATGGAATCATATAGTAAACAAAAAAGTGTTAAATCAAAATATCTTTTATATTGTTCAAAGTAGCCACCCGTTGTCTTGATGACAGCTTTGCATTATCTCAACCAGCTTCATGAGGTAGTCACCTGGAATGCATTTAGTTGGGTTCTGAGAATATGAAATATACTTACTCATGTCACTGAGGGAGAGAGGGTAATGTATACATTATGTCAGGATATGTTTTTGTTAGCCATCAGGGATCCTATTGCAGGGATCCTCTGGGAGGAGAAGAGACACAGTCTGGTACCAGTCACCATGACAGCTGTGAGTTGGGGAGGAGTGAGCACTTTGGGGTAGAGGTCAGGTCAGATGACGTGAGGAAGAACAGATAACACTAAGGTTCTGTCTAGCAACAGAAATGCATTGGGTGTTCAGATATGTAGGAAAAGACTCAGGAGGAAGGGTTAAATATCTGTGCTTGTGTGAACATGTCTTTGTCTAATGCAACTGTATTGATCCTCTGGGAAGAATTAAAGCTTACTCAGAATTAGAACCTAACAATTTCAATTAACAGGTTAAAAGTTCTTAATGTGTTTGAGCCAATCAGTTGTGTTGTGACAAGGTAGGGGTGGTAAAAGACCGAGTCCATATTATGGCAAGAACAGCTCAAATAAGCAAAGAGAAATGACAGCACATCATTACTTTAAGACATGAAGGTCAGTCAATCAGGAACATTTCAAGAAAGTTGAAAGTTTCTTCAAGTGCAGTCGTAAAAACCATCAAGCTCTATGATGAAACTGGATTTGATGAGGACCGCCACAGGAAAGCAAGACCCAGAGTTACCTCTGCTGCAGAGGATAAGTTCATTAGAGTTACCAGCCAAAGAAATTACAGCCCAAATAAATGCTTCAGAGTTCAAGTAACAGACATCAACATCAATTGTTCAGAGGAGACGGTGTGAATCAGGCATTCATGGTCGAATTGCTGCAAAGAAATCACTACTAAAGGACACCAATAATAAGAAGAGACTTGCTTGGTCCAAGAAACACAAATAATGGACGGTGGAAATTTGTTCTTTGGTCTTGAGTCCAAATTGGAGATTTTTGGATCCAACCGCAGTGTCTGAGACACAGAGTAGGTAAATGGATGATCTCTGCATGTGTGGTTTCCACTGTGAAGGAGGTGGTGTGATGGTGCTTTACTGGTGACAGTGGAAAGGGAAAAGGATGGCAATTTAGAAGAATCTAAAATATATTTTGATTTGTTTAACACTTTTTTGGTTACTAAATGATTCCATATGTGTTGTTTCACTGTTTTGATGTCTTCACTATTATTCAACAATGTATAAAATAGTAAAAAAGAAAAACTCTTGAATGAGTAGGTGTCCAAACCTTTGACTGGTACTGTATATACTGTATTTTAGTCAATGTCAGAGATTGGAAACCTAAATTGGTCTACACGGACAAGTTCTGGCTTGGTTTAGATCTTATCTGTCGGAAATATATCAGTTTGTCTCTGTGAATGGTTTGTCCTCTGACAAATCAACTGTAAATTTCGGTGTTCCTCAAGGTTCCGTTTTTGGACCACTATTGTTTTCACTATATATTTTACCTCTTGGGGATGTCATTCGAAAACATAATGTTAACTTCCACTGCTATGCGGATGACACACAGCTGTACATTTCAATGAAACATGGTGAAGCCCCAAAATTGCCCTCACTAGAAGCCTGTGTTTCAGACATAAAGAAGTGGATAGCAGCAAACTTTCTACTTTTAAACTCTGACAAAACAGAGAATCTTGTTTTAGGTTCCAAGAAACAAAAAGATCTTCTGTTGAATCTGACAATTAATCTTGATGGTTGTACAGTCGTCACAAATAAAACTGAAGGACCTCGGCATTACTCTGGACCCTAATATCTATTTTTTACATATCAAGACTGTTTCAAGGACAGCTTTTTTCCATCTACGTAACATTGCAAAAATCAGAAACTTTTTGTCCAAAAATTATGCAGAAAAATGAATCCATGCTTTTGTTACTTCTAGGTTAGACTACTGCAATGCTTTACTTTCCAGCTACCCGGATAAAGCACAAAATAAACTTCAGTTCGTGCTAAATACGGCTGCTAGAATCCTGACTAGAGCCAAAAAATTTGATCATATTACTCCAGTGCTAGCCTCCCTACACTTGCTTCCTATTAAGGCAAGGGCTGATTTCAAGGTTTTACTGCTAACCTACAAAGCATTACATGGGCTTGCTCCTACCCATCTTTCTGATTTGGTCATGCCGTACATACCTACACATACGCTACAGTCACAAGACGCAGGCCTCCTAATTGTCCCTAGAATTTCTAAGCAAACAGTTGGAGGCAGGGCTTTCTCCTATAGAGCTAAATTTTTATGGAATGGTCTGCCTACCCATGTGAGAGACGCAGACTCTGTCTCAACCTTTAAGTCTTTACTGAAGATTCATCTCTTCAGTGGGTCATATGATTGAGTGTAGTCTGGCCCAGGAGTGTGAAGGTGAACGGAAAGGCTCTAGAGCAACGAACCGCCCTTGCTGTCTCTGCCTGGCCGGTTCCCCTCTCTCCACTGGGATTCTCTGCCTCTAACCCTGTTACAGGGGCTGAGTCACTGGCTGACGACTGGTGCTCTTTCATGCCATCCCTAGGAGCGTGCGTCACTTGAGAAAAATCAATGCATCAATGTTTTCTGGGGGGTTCTTCAGTAATTTTATCTGTTCTTAAGTTACTTTGTAATTGAACTTGAGAAGAGTGAGTTGTCACCATTTTATTTTATGAATAGCGATTATACACTTATAATGCAAAAGCAGCTATTTTTCATGAATGTTTACTTGTCTCCTGCCTTTTTCATTTCTTACCCACCAATGGTATTTCCGCTACATCCCTGGCTATCATTAATACCGTTTTCCATTGATAACTCTTATCATGTTAACTTGAAAGGGGGAGAGCAAGAGATGTAGGTGCCCATTACTATTACCCCTATATGTTTAGATGTAAACGTGATTCAAGACCATACACTTCCTGCTTACAGATAACAATACCATCTAAGTGTACCTTTTAAGGGAAACGGAACCAGTGTGATTCATTTGATCATGTTTTTTTTCCCAATCAGGCCGCAGTGGAAGTCTTTGGTCTGGTCCAGGAGTTACTTCCTGCTGTCTCCGCTTTGAACCAGAAGTATGCCCCACTGGCTTTCAACCCCAACCAATCAACAGACAGCACCACGGGCAACCAGCTGGAGCAGGGCCTATCGGCATGCACCACCTCCAGTCACTATGCTATAATAGAGAGTGACCACCCTTACAAGCAGGCCGGAGTCACACAGTATATGGTAAAGTACGCGCACACACACACACGGTGAAGTGGGACTGTTCCCAACATAGGAATTCTTAGTCAAGGGTAAAGAAAAGTATATATCTAGCAGAACTGGACATATTGTATGAACCAGGACTTTTTAAAAATGTGGATCCCCATTAACCTTTGCAGAAGCATCAGCTACTCTTCCTACGCATAATTGTTTCATGGCTTTAACCTCTCCCCTTTACTCCTCAGGTGTCATTCCCGGACTGCGTACGGTGGACCACCATCGAGTTTGACCCCAGTGTGGCACAGCCCAGCCAGAGGATGTCCTTCGCCTGCTCATCCCCAGCCATTCGCTCCACCTGTCCAGCCTGAGCACCAAGCCCCTGGCCCACGACACCAGCAACACCTGGGTGGAGCTCAAGAAGATCTCTGGCTCCAATGGCTGGCCTACCACTGTCCTAGTGCTGCCAGGTAAGATAAAAGCGGTCCAACGCTTAATTACTTAATTTCAAACCGATTTGACCGCTGGGTGAGGGTGTTTTGTTTCAGTAGGAAGGCATTTGACTAGCTAAGTCAAATGACACGCTAGGAAACAAGTCATTTGAACCAATCAAAGGTTAGGTTATTGATCAGGGCAGCTCAATCTCTTCAATGGACAGCTCTGCTAAGCCACAGCTACTTTAATTATTCTCAGCTGACAGACAATAAAGTAGTCCCCCTGTCCTCCCTGCTGACAATATCACAGCATCACCCTTCTGTTCTTCCTTTGGGATCCCAGGAAACGAGGCCCTGTTCTCCTTAGAAACTGCTTCTGACTACGTAAAAGATGAGAAGGCCTGTTTCTACGGCTTCAAGTGTGTTGCCGTGGGTTACGAATTCAACCCCGGACCAGATGAGGTAAGGGGGAACTTTGTTTTGCTATGTTAAAAGGGTAGTTTACCCAAAAACAAGATTTACCCACTTTTCCTATTGTACTTTAATTTGTTGGCAAATACATGTTTTTACAACAAATGATACGTGTGTGTGTGTGTGTGTGTGTGTGTGTGTGTGTGTGTGTGTGTGTGCGCACGCACACGTTTCAGGGTATTATCCAGCTGGAGAAGGAGCTGGCATACTTGGGCAGTGTGTGTGCTGCTGCTCTGATGAAGAAGGATCTGGCTCTTGGTGAGGGAGATCATAGAACATGGCAAAACTGATGGGTAACACAGGAGAACTCATATTGAGCATGTACTGTATCAACTCATATTCTTTCAATACAAGTACCAGGTGCTTGTTCTCATTATTGAAGTTGCAGTAAAATATATTTGCACCTTTACACAATGGAGCAGAATTTTCTGTTTTCTCTTTTCACAACTGGTTCATAATTATTTCAGGCCATTTTGTGACTTTAAAAGGGACAATTCTAAATGTCATTTTTTTTCTTGGTCCTGTGCAGTTGTAAATCATACAAATACACTTGTTATCACCAAATGTTTTTTTCAATTTAATCTTATTTTGTGAAGAAATAGTGGCAATATATTTGACTGCAATTGTATACAGGTGAAGTCAGAAGTTTACAAACACTTAGGTTGGAGTCATTAAAAGTTGTTTTTCAACCTCTCCACAAATGTCTTGTTAACAAACTATAGTTTTGGCAAGTCGGTTACGACATCTACTTTGTGCATGACACAAGTCATTTTCCCAACGATTGTTTACAGACAGATTATTTCACTTATAATTCACTGTATTACAATTCCAGTGGGTCAGACGTTTACATACACTAAGTTGACTGTGCCTTTAAACAGCTTGGAAAATTCCAGAAAATTATGTCATGGCTTTAGAAGCTTCTGATAGGCTAATTGACATCATTTGAGTCATTTGGAGGTGTACCTGTGGATGTATTTCAACTCCTGTGCAGTTGTAAATCATACAAATACACTTGTTATCAATGTTGTGAAGGACTCAGAACGTTGACAAAGTCTGTCAAATATTAGCTTCCTTCCTGTGAAGTGTCATGGTGAACCTTTTGTTATTTTGGGTGGGAAGGGGTTGGGGAGGCATTTTTAAACCCACTTTTGGGTTACTGGTATGAAACGATCATATTGAGCTAAGATTTTTTTAAACATTTTTAAAATTATTTTTAAGTTTAAAAAAAGACAGAAAAATAAATCTTCCACATACAGGATGTAGTGTGTCATGCTGTTCTTGACAATGCCCTTACTTAGAAGCCTCTGAACCTTACACGCCACAGCAGCCCAATGCATAGGCAGAATTGTGGAGTGGTAGAAACACAATTCCAATATGAAGTGGTGTTGGGGACCAATGATTGCTTCATGACAGAACACAGTTATTCTTAAAATTGATGGTCAATACATAGGCAATGCCATTTAATTAATTAATTAAATAATTAATGTAAACACTTTCTAATCTATCCAACCATGAAGTCTCTGATTAGACAGGACTAGTTTCCCGGTCGCAGATTAAGCCTACTACTGGACTAAAAAGCATGCTCAAATGAAAAAGACAATACCATTTTTTTTTTAGGCCAGGACTAGGCTTAATCTGAGTCTAAGCAACCAGCCTTCAGAGTTTTGAGGTTGTTTGTGTCATGGAGCAAATATGGTATTTCAAAACATTTTTTGTATTTTATTTTGCTCTGAGGTGCCTGTGCTTGTGAAGCTTGGGGGAGAAGAAAGCAATGAGGAAGAGGTGAAGATAATCGCAGACAGCGCAGCTAATACCATTTAAAACTAAACACTGAAATGGCTTATCTACTACCTCTATCTTTTTGGTCAATAACTACATTGGGGATTACTTCAATGCATTAAACATGTATTAACTGATCATGCAGGTTTTTTTCAAGAGCCATGTCCAACCGAACACATTCTAGTAACATTAAAGTGAACCTTTTTCTCATCCCCTCAGACATGAGTTAAGGCATGCATGTTGCCCTTATGCTGCCATTTGTGAAGGTCTGGTAGTGTGGGGTCTCATGATCTGTGATGCTTTCCCCAAAAGAGCAGCATAGGGTGGTAGACTACCCTGCTGTCATACAGACTGACTGACTGACTGATCGTCATTTTACTTACGTCGGCAGGGACCAGCAGGCTCCTGCCCATGTGCTGGTTAAATGAGAGGCACCAGGCTTCCGTGTACCTATTCATGTTGGGCACATACTTCTTTACTGTCTCGTCATTCAGCCTGAGCCAAACACCATCATCATTGTGGATCTATGGGAAAACAAGCAACAGAGGGAAGAGAACACAGTCATACCCCCCTCCTGTCACTATGGAAACAGAGTCAACTGGGTTGAATGGCTCCAGAACCCCAGAATCAACAAGGAAGGCAGAGTTACCTATACTGAGTGGTGCAAAATGTAACACACAGGTGATAAACACCTAAATTGGAATGCAGTGGCTGTACAGTAACATACTATATACATGACGTCAGAACTCTGGCTCTGCGCTTCACAGCACTGTATGGGTTTTGACTGACAGCTGTTCTGAACTTGTGTTGCCCCTCCCGCACAGTTTTGTTTTCTGATTGAGGGAAATACTGAGACGTTGAGGATTATAATAAATACCGCTTTGATGTCACACATGCAAGTCATACACCCACGAATCCAAATGTGCACTTCACATTTCCAAATCATAAAACTCATGTCATATACATTGTCAACATTTATGATCACTATGTTTGATGTACAGTTGCCAGATGAAATGGTGTCATACCCTGGGTTGTTCTGAACAGAATGAGCCTGGTTGTTGTTCAGTTACCAGATGACATGGTGTCATACCCTGGGTTGTTCTGAACAGAATGAGTCTGGTTATTGTACAGTTACCAGATGACATGGTGTCATACCCTGGGTTGTTCTGAACAGAATGAGCCTGGTTGTTGTACAGTTACCAGATGACATGGTGTCATACCCTGGGTTGTTCTGAACAGAATGAGCCTGGTTGTTGTACAGTTACCAGATGACATGCTGTCATACCCTGGGTTGTTCTGAACAGAATGAGCCTGGTTGATGTACAGTTTCCAGATGACATGGTGTCATACCCTGGGTTGTTCTGAACAGAATGAGCCTGGTTGTTGTACAGTTACCAGATGACATGGTGTCATACCCTGGGTTGTTCTGAACAGAATGAGCCTGGTTGTTGTACAGTTACCAGATGACATGGTGTCATACCCTGGGTTGTTCTGAACAGAATGAGCCTGGTTGTTGTACAGTTACCAGATGACATGCTGTCATACCCTGGGTTGTTCTGAACAGAATGAGCCCAGTTGCCAGATGAAATGGTGTCATACCCTGGGTTGTTCTGAACAGAATGAGCCTGGTTGATGTTCAGTTACCAGATGACATGGTGCCATACCCTGGGTTGTTCTGAACAGAATGAGCCTGGTTGTTGTTCAGTTACCAGATGACATGGTGTCATACCCTGGGTTGTTCTGAACAGAATGAGCCTGGTTGTTGTACAGTTACCAGATGACATGGTGTCATACCCTGGGTTGTTCTGAACAGAATGAGTCTGGTTGTGGTACAGTTGCCAGATGAAATGGTGTCATACCCTGGGTTGTTCTGAACAGAATGAGCCTGGTTGTTGTACAGTTACCAGATGACATGGTGTCATACCCTGGGTTGTTCTGAACAGAATGAGCCTGGTTGTTGTACAGTTACCAGATGACATGGTGTCATACCCTGGGTTGTTCTGAACAGAATGAGCCTGGTTGTTGTACAGTTACCAGATGACATGGTGTCATACCCTGGGTTGTTCTGAACAGAATGAGCCTGGTTGTTGTACAGTTACCAGATGACATGGTGTCATACCCTGGGTTGTTCTGAACAGAATGAGCCTGGTTGATGTACAGTTACCAGATGACATGGTGTCATACCCTGGGTTGTTCTGAACAGAATGAGCCTGGTTGATGTAGTTATCAGATGACATGGTGTCATACCGTGGGTTGTTCTGAACAGAATGAGTCTGTTTTGTCTATTATGAAGAACATTTGCCATGGCACACGCACCTGAATGCACTCATGACTTCTTTCTGTGCGCACCAAAATGATGATCCGCATTGTCAAAGCCTTATACTAATATCGTATTTTATAGCTTAGCTAGAAAAGCTAAAAAAACAGCTTATAGTTGAAGACTGAGTCATAAAAAAAAGTATTTTCTGATTTTATTTATCAACAAATGCGGCGAAAAGTACAGGAAATGTAAAATGCACGTAAAATCAACAGTGTAATGTTTGGATTCAGTCTTGTGTCAGGTGGAATGTTGTGCCCTCACCGTTTGTCTAAAAATAATCTACAAACAGTTCCCTTTCAATTACAACCATGCTTATGCATACGCTTTTCATATTTCTTCTGTAGGAAACATTTACATTTAGCCCTATTCATACAGGCTAATTCCCAAGAGTGTAAAGGGTTAAGGTTACACACTTGGATCCCAAGTTAGGATTCGGTCCTAGTTAATTCAAATAAAAACTAAATTAAGGAAAAAACGGACAACAAACCAGAAAAAGGTCAAAGGAAAGAGTAAACCTATGAAATGATCAAATCGCCTGGTCTAGAGCAGTTTACCTCATCAATGAAGGTGATGGTGCCATTGACTTGCACTACGCCTATCTGTTCGCTCTGCAGGGAGGGGTGACTACGCACGCGGAGGCCTGCACTGTCCTTGGACACAAATTTGCGGACCTGAGAGAAGGAGAGGAGAGACAGGGAGACAGTGAGCTGCAGGAACCTCAGGAGGGGAAAGAGAAAAAGAAGTGGCAGCAGAGGGGAAGAGGACAGACACACACTGCAGAGACAGACATACAAACAATCTATACATTCACATACACACACACATAGGCATGCCCACAAAGCAAAATAGTGGGAGAAAGCGTAGAAGTACTCCATTCGGGAGAAACTGCTGGTTGGTCAGTCCAAACCCAGGGTTGACTTGAAACAAGAGCTGTTCATCTCAATAAAAATTCCCTGGTTAAATAAAGAACAAAAAAAATTCAAACAATAATAAACCCTACCATCCACCCAGTTCTCTGATGGCGCTGGATATGATCCACTGTACACAAGATCAGAAGGAGCTGAAAGAGCTGATTGGAAATGTGCAGTTTGTTTCCCCATTGTCTGTTTGATAATAGTGAGCTCCAAAAACAATGATACAGAACATGGTTTGTGACAGTAGAAAATATTCACTGCATTAAACATATAATCCTCACACAACAAAATTTTCTTCATTATAAATGTCCACACAGATAAGCACCAGTTAGAATGAGAGTGAACAAGATGTGAAAACAATTATCCTATGGACTCCACCCAGACAACACCTGGAGTAAACAACAGAGGACCCGATACAAAACAGTAAATTAACACACAACAGACACTACTGGCTGTGACGGTGTGTTTTCGGGTTCTTTGGTCTGTTCTCAGATGAGCATTTGTGGGGTCAGGTGTGTCCGTCTCACCTTGCTAGGTTGGGGCTCGGCCTTGGGTTTAACCATCTGTGTGCCAGGTGGGATCATGCCTTTAGGAGGGTCTTTCACCTCCACCTCCATACCAGCATCTAGTGGGTTAAACACACACATAGTCAACACTCAGCTAGCAGATAACTTTCATTCATATTAACAACTAATATATGTTGAATACATTGTACTAACTAATACATTTATTTTCTCTAATCTTAGACTAAACACAATACCAACGTACATTTTTTGAGTGCATGTGCCAAACCTTCAATTAACAGAAACTCAAAAATTACACATTGACACAAGGTATGTTGACCTGACTTGACCTGGAGTCCAATTTCAATAGAGGAAATGGGAAATGGGAACTGGAATTTCTGTTCACTTATAACAATGTAATGACTGAATATAATTAGACCCCAACCCTGGTCTGGTTTACCGATCTCGATGCTGTCGATGGTGACGTGGATGGTATAGAGGCCCACAGCCCCGGGGGTCCAGTTGGCGCTGTAGGTCCCGTCTGTGTTGGCCCAGATCAACATGTTCTCACTGGGCCTGGCGGGGGAGAGGCACAGGGATGAAAACGTTTAAATCCAAATCCACTTCGACTTCACTTTTCAATTCATCAAACCTCGGTTCAAATGGTGTTCGAAAATGTATGCACTCAAGTCGCTCTGGATAAGAGTGTCTGCTAAATCACTCAATTGTAAATGAGTTTGTTTACATTCAATTACTTTTGCTGCACTTGATTGAACTTTCTCATCCATTACCTCTTTGGAGAGGGCGAAGCAAAGCGAAGCTCCTCGAACGAGTAGTTCTCATAGGCCTGGACATAGAGGATAAGCACAGTGTCAAAAACATAATACAGGTTGGTTACGCTCTAAAAACAAACCACTTCTCTATCATTTCACAAGGAAACACGGTGAGCAACAGCTTCACCTAGGTTCTGCCATGTTGCTTTCCCCTCCAGATCTAGAAGATACGTGGAGGGAGGTGAACAAGGGCCCAGGTAGAAAATAGACCACTATTCTTCACATACAAGCTAATAAATACATTTCAGTCCAATGCATAAAGATAAAACATTCATTTTAATATAAACATCTAAACAAATCCGTTTGATCTCTAAGGTCACAGGTTTATGGTTGCCCAACCTTCATCATTGTGATGGCGATGTAGCGAGCCTCCTTGACGATCATGGGCTCGTAAGTGGCATCCAGCTTGGGCATGGGTAGGCCCCCGAAGGTCAGGTCAGGAGTGCTCGAGGAGGAGGGGTTGTTGCTGCCTGGGAGACGCTGCATCTTCCTCATGCACTCCTGCTGCATGGACTTCTTCTGGGAGACGGGCACCGCCTTCACCTCCACCTGGGGGAGAGGAGAGGGAGAGACATGGGATGCCTTCAACAAGGTGTACAGTTCGCAAATGTTAGCTGACATATTCTATTTATTTTATGTTCACAATGAACATCTGATAACATTACAGTGGATTCAAATCTGGTGAGGCTATCAGTGATCTAGCTACCAGCAACCAGTCATTTTCCATGCACACAAGGGGACACTCAGCGACTTAATGGTCGGCAACTAGAGAGCTTGTGACCAGAGTTGAAAATGTCCCAAATTAAAGCAAATTTCAGTGGCTTGGTAGCCAGTCTGAATGGCAGGTTAGTTAACATTCTGAATAGGTAGTGTGCGGCAAACATAAGTATATGTTTTGGGTCTAATCTGTCACTACAAACAATCATGTGACGATGTAGGCTTTCTATGACATGAAGTAAGAACAGAACAATTCAAAACCCTGACCTTCATGTTGGGCACATGCACCACGTCTCCGTACTGGTCTTTGGTCTGGACGGCCACTGTGGTGGGCCAGCCGCAGCAGATGTGGTCCTTGTTCAGGATCAGAGACGTCTTCTCGGGGTCCGCGTAGGAGTCCGGTTGCAGCCACCTGGGGGAGGGGGGGGTACATTTCTTTATTCATATATTTATTTACAACCTGGCCAAGAGACAAAGAAATGTACCACAAAGTGAGAATATTCATAGCTGTTCTTCACAGCTTACCTGGCTATGTGCTGAGCTTTGTTTCACGCAGTGTGTGTACGTGGGCATGTGTGCCTGTGTGTTTGTGTCTACATGCCGTCTCCATCTCTCTCACCTGGCCAGGCGTCCTCCGCTGGAGTTCTGCACACAGGTAATGAAGTCCTCCAGGAAGGAGTGCTCGTTGGTCTGCAGGTGCAGGGGCAGGTTGCCCTCCAGAGCCTCCAGGATTGTGGGGGAGTGGGACAAGGCCAGACCCTTGCCCAGGATACCTGAGTGGGCCTTACACACCTGGAGTGAGCGGGGGAGGGAAAGGGGGAAGGAGAGGGTAGTACAGTCTTGGTCATTAATTTGCTATAAATATTAACATAAACCCCAATTCGTAATAAAGACATTCCAAGTAAATGACAGAAACAAAAATATATGATATATTTTCATTGTTTATTTAACAAAAGTGGTTTATTTAACTGAAACTCAGATTTGATGTGTGCAAAACTATGTGAACTCCAAAAGTTTGAGGAACCTACATCAGCAGCGATAACTTGGGAGTAAACATCTCCTATAGCCAGTAATCAGTCTCTGACATATGTTTTGAGGGATATTTGCCAACTCCTTCTTACAGAACTCAGGCAATTGAATGAGGTTTGAGCGGGGTCTGGCATGAACTGCCTGCTTCAGGTCCTGCCACATCTCCAATTGGATTTAGGTCAGGACTTTGACATGGCCAATCCAAAACACAATTCTTCTTTCTCCTGAGCCATTCTGTGGTAGATTTATTTGAATACTTTGTGTCGTTGTCTTGATGGAAGACCCATTTTTGACCCAGCTTTAGCTCCTTGACTGATGGTCTGATGTTCTGTTCCAGAGTCTCCTGGTATACCTCAGAACCCATGGTTCCCTTAATGATGTGGAGTCGTCCAGGTCCAGAGGAGGCAAAGCAGACCCAGATCTTGACATTCCCACCACCATCCTTGACTGTTGGGATAAGGTTATTTTGGTAGTAGGCAGTGTTGGGTTATCGCAAAATGTAGCGGTGTTGATTGTGAACAAAATAGTCTATTTTGGACTCATCGGTCCAGAGAATGGACTTCCAGAAACCTTCCGGTTTGTCCAGGTGGTGGCCTCCCGAGTGGCACAATGGTCTAAAGCACTGCATCGCAGTGCCAGCTGTACCACTAGAGATTCTGGGTCCAGGATCTGTTGCAGCCGGTCGTGACTGGGAGATCCATGAGGCGGGGCACAATTGGCACAGCATCGTCCGGGTTAGGGGAATGTTTGGCCGGCAGGGATGTCCTTGTCCCATCGTGCACTAGCGGGCCGGGCACAGTGCGCACTGACACGGCCACCAGGTGTACGGTGTTTCCTCCGACAGATTGGTGTGGCTGGCTTCCAGGTTAAGTGGGCATTGTGTCAAGAAGCAGTGCAGTTTGGTTGGGTTGTGTTTCGGAGGACGCAGGGCTCTCGACCTTCGCCTCTCGAGTCCGTACGGGAGTTGCAGCGATGAGACAAGACTAACTACCAATTGGATACCACAAAATTAAGGAGAAAAAAGGGTATATAAAAAAAAACACGTTTGTCCAGGTGGTCTCTGGCAAAGGTAAAACTGGCAGTTTGTTTCTTTTTTGACAGCAGAGGCTTCTTCCTAGCAACCCTCCCATGAATGACATTTCTATTCAATGTTCTTCGTACTGTTGAAGCATGCAAAGTTACCGGAGATGCAGCAAGGGAGGTCTGCATCTCTAAATTAAAAATGTGGGTTTTAACCTGATGTATTATTGTTCTTGTGGCTCTTGGGGATATTTTGGAAGGGCGTTCACTTCTAGGCAGAGTTGCTGTCATGTTAAATACTCTCCATTTGTAAATTATTTGCCTCAGTGGACTGATGGAGCTCAAATCTTTTTGAGATGATTTTATAGCCTCCGCAGAATGTGCTCTCACTAGCCTTGTCCTGATGTCCTCTGAGATCTCCTTTCCTCTCGGCATGGTGTGCTTTGCATTCACCTGAATTGATAACACCAAACTGACCAGGTTTCTTATCTCTATTTATCAGAGTACCAGCCACACTCTTTCCGAAAGATCTCTCCTTTGATTGGTTCATTTGGTACCCAATTATTAACCCCCCTGACTCTACTTACCACTTGATTTAACCAATGCAACTTGGTGTTCACTTATTTTTGAACCTGCAGTAATTCCTTTTTAATTGTGTTTTTCAACTACAGGCATGATTCCTCTACACCAACAAATGGTAAATGTAAACCTGTTATGTCAGATCAAAAAGGCAGAAAAAATCTGTTCACATACTTTCAAGCAGCACTGTATGTCATCGTTACATGCTGACAGAGGCTTGATGATACGTTTGAGGACTGGCCGTCTTTTTCATACCTCCTGCTTGCACACTTGAGAGCTTTAGTTATGTCACAATGTGATTATCAAAAAGTCAAATGGCATCAGAATACCTGGAGAGAGGCCTCTTCAAGAATCTCAAGGTCTTCTTCAAGTTCATTCCCTGGAAAGAAAAGCACAGAGGATAAAATATGATATGCCATTAGGGGCAAATTATAATCATGCATGCATATACAGTTGAAGTCAGAAGTTTACATACAGTTTAGTCAACTACATTTAAACTCAGTTCACAAATCCTTACATTTAATCCATGTAAAATTACCCGTCTAAGGTCAGTTAGGATCACCACAAAAAAAACACAAAAAATGTGAAATGTCAAAATAATAGCAGAGAGTGATTTCAGCTTTTATTTCTTTCATCACATTCCCAGTGGGTCAGAAGTCTACATACACTCAATTAGTATTTGGTAGCATTGCCTTTAAATTGTTTAACTTGGGTCAAACATTTCGGGTAGCCTTCCACAAGCTTCCCACAATAAGTTGGGTGAATTTTGGCCCATTCCTCCTGACAGAACTGGTGTAACTGAGTCAGGTTTGTAAGGCCTCCTTGCTCGCACACGCTTTTTCAGTTCTGCCCACACATTTTCAATAGGATTGAGGTCAGGGCTTCGTGATGGCCAATCCAATACCGTGACTTTGTTGTCCTTAAGCCATTTTGCCACAACTTTGGAAGTATACTTGGGGTCATTGTCCATTTGGAAGACCCATTTGCAACCAACCTTTAACTTCCTGACTGAGGTCTTGAGATGTTGCTTCAATATATCCACATAATTTTCCTTCCTTGTGATGCCATATTTGTGAAGTGCACCTGTTCCTCCTGCAGCAAAGCACCCCCACTTCATGATGCTGCCACCACCTTTGCTTCACGGTTGGGATGGTGTCTTTGGCTTGCAAGCCTCCCCCTTTTTCCTCCAAACATAACGATGGTCATTATGGCCAAACAGTTATTTTTGTTTCATCAGACCAGAGGACATTTCTCCAAAAAGTACGTGTCTCCTTCCTGAGCGGTATGACGGCTGCGTGGTCCCATGGTGTTTATACTTGCTTACAATTGTTTGTACAGATGAACTGGCTCCAATGGCTGGCCTACCACTGGTAGCTTCAGGCATTTGGAAATTGCTCCCAAAGATGAACCAGACTTGGAGGAATTTTTATCTGAGGTCTTGGCTGATTTCTTTTGATTTTCCCATGATGTCAAGCAAAGAAGCACTGAGTCTGAAGGTTGGCCTTGAAATACATCCACAGGTACACCTCCAAATGACTCAAATGATGTCAATTAGCCTATCAGAAGCTTCTAAAGCCATGACATAATTTTCTGGAATTTTCCAAGCTGTTTAAAGGCACAGTCAACTTAGTGTATGTAAACGTCTGATCCACTGGAATTGTAATACAGTGAATTATAAGTGAAATAATCTGTCTGTAAACAATCGTTGGGAAAATGACTTGTGTCATGCACAAAGTAGATGTCGTAACCGACTTGCCAAAACTATAGTTTGTTAACAAGACATTTGTGGAGAGGTTGAAAAACAACTTTTAATGACTCCAACCTAAGTGTTTGTAAACTTCTGACTTCACCTGTATACAATTGCAGTCAAATATATTGGCACTATTTCTTCACAAAATAAGATTAAATTGAAAAAAACATTTGGTGATAACAAGTGTATTTGTATGATTTACAACTGCACAGGACCAAGAAAAAAATGACATTTAGAATTGTCCCTTTTAAAGTCACAAAATGGCCTGAAATAATTATGAACCAGTTGTGAAAAGAGAAAACAGAAAATTCTGCTCCATTGTGTAAAGGTGCAAATATATTTTACTGCAACTTCAATAATGAGAACAAGCACCTGGTACTTGTATTGAAAGAATATGAGTTGATACAGTACATGCTCAATATGAGTTCTCCTGTGTTACCCATCAGTTTTGCCATGTTCTATGATCTCCCTCACCAAGAGCCAGATCCTTCTTCATCAGAGCAGCAGCACACACACTGCCCAAGTATGCCAGCTCCTTCTCCAGCTGGATAATACCCTGAAACGTGTGCGTGCGCACACACACACACACACACACACACACACACACACACACACACACACACACACACACACACACACACGTATCATTTGTTGTAAAAACATGTATTTGCCAACAAATTAAAGTACAATAGGAAAAGTGGGTAAATCTTGTTTTTGGGTAAACTACCCTTTTAACATAGCAAAACAAAGTTCCCCTTACCTCATCTGGTCCGGGGTTGAATTCGTAACCCACGGCAACACACTTGAAGCCGTAGAAACAGGCCTTCTCATCTTTTACGTAGTCAGAGGCAGTTTCTAAGGAGAACAGGGCCTCGTTTCCTGGGATCCCAAAGGAAGAACAGAAGGGTGATGCTGTGATATTGTCAGCAGGGAGGACAGGGGGACTACTTTATTGTCTGTCAGCTGAGAATAATTAAAGTAGCTGTGGCTTAGCAGAGCTGTCCATTGAAGAGATTGAGCTGCCCTGATCAATAACCTAACCTTTGATTGGTTCAAATGACTTGTTTCCTAGCGTGTCATTTGACTTAGCTAGTCAAATGCCTTCCTACTGAAACAAAACACCCTCACCCAGCGGTCAAATCGGTTTGAAATTAAGTAATTAAGCGTTGGACCGCTTTTATCTTACCTGGCAGCACTAGGACAGTGGTAGGCCAGCCATTGGAGCCAGAGATCTTCTTGAGCTCCACCCAGGTGTTGCTGGTGTCGTGGGCCAGGGGCTTGGTGCTCAGGCTGGACAGGTGGAGCGAATGGCTGGGGATGAGCAGGCGAAGGACATCCTCTGGCTGGGCTGTGCCACACTGGGGGTCAAACTCGATGGTGGTCCACCGTACGCAGTCCGGGAATGACACCTGAGGAGTAAAGGGGGAGAGGTTAAAGCCATGAAACAATTATGCGTAGGAAGAGTAGCTGATGCTTCTGCAAAGGTTAATGGGGATCCACATTTTTAAAAAGTCCTGGTTCATACAATATGTCCAGTTCTGCTAGATATATACTTTTCTTTACCCTTGACTAAGAATTCCTATGTTGGGAACAGTCCCACTTCACCGTGTGTGTGTGTGCGCGTACTTTACCATATACTGTGTGACTCCGGCCTGCTTGTAAGGGTGGTCACTCTCTATTATAGCATAGTGACTGGAGGTGGTGCATGCCGATAGGCCCTGCTCCAGCTGGTTGCCCGTGGTGCTGTCTGTTGATTGGTTGGGGTTGAAAGCCAGTGGGGCATACTTCTGGTTCAAAGCGGAGACAGCAGGAAGTAACTCCTGGACCAGACCAAAGACTTCCACTGCGGCCTGATTGGGAAAAAAACATGATCAAATGAATCACACTGGTTCCGTTTCCCTTAAAAGGTACACTTAGATGGTATTGTTATCTGTAAGCAGGAAGTGTATGGTCTTGAATCACGTTTACATCTAAACATATAGGGGTAATAGTAATGGGCACCTACATCTCTTGCTCTCCCCCTTTCAAGTTAACATGATAAGAGTTATCAATGGAAAACGGTATTAATGATAGCCAGGGATGTAGCGGAAATACCATTGGTGGGTAAGAAATGAAAAAGGCAGGAGACAAGTAAACATTCATGAAAAATAGCTGCTTTTGCATTATAAGTGTATAATCGCTATTCATAAAATAAAATGGAGAGTCAACAGCATCGATACAGGTTTAGCATACACTACATCACCGGTGCTGGCTTACTGATACATCACCTTTCCTCATACAGTTTTAGGAAGATTTTACTTTTATATCTTTGCATATTTTTGTTTGTTTATGGCTTTCTTATTCAGTGGACTTCTAATGGTGGGCCACTTTCCAATTTAGTGAATATTATGATAGTCTTATTGGATTCGAGAGTTCTCTGATGCCAGTGTGTATTTTCCCCTTTGAGGAAGCATATGAATGAAGATGAACCTTTTCACGCATGAGTTCCAATATCTCTATGTCCCCCCAGCGTCAGTTCTTACACGCAGTTCCACAATGGTATTGTTATGCAACAGGTCAGTTAACATGCCCTGCCCTCAAACCAAGGCACGATGCCTGCTAATTATCTATAGGCTGTTTCAACTTATCAATTGTACATAATTTTCTAACAGTTTGAAATGAGGTGTGTTAATTCACATAGAAGTAGTCCATTTCACAATGGCGGACAATTTATGTTTGAGGCAGTCAATGCTATTGTAAGGTGAGGATGAGCTGGACAAACTTCTCTTTTCGTTGAGAGCCCAAGCACTCCCCCAGGGTTCCCTCAGGTCAAGATCTCCAGTCAGAACAGAACCTGCTCTAAAGTTTTCCCCCTGGTGCATTTTCCAGCTGGCACCCGCATTGCCTCCATCGTTGTTAAAATGTTCTATTAGTTCTGTAAAACAATGCTAATGCTGTCAAATAAGTATTAACCTGTGTTGTATCCTTTCAAGCTGCCCTGGCCTTATCATTGCATTGGCCTGTGTATTCATTTGGCTTGTTAAGCATAACTCTGCCCCTTTGGGGAGCCTTTGAGCTCTTCAGTTATTATGTTACCTCATTGTAATATTGTCTCATTGCTATATGCTAATATTTTATTATAATTACTAATAATTCCTCTATTGTGTACTTTCTGAAACCACACAGTATGAAACAACTTTTTTTGGTATGTTTTAATATTCAATAATCTACTTGCAGTGAAGCTGCTCAACATTTACATTACATTCAGTAATCTAACAAAATCCTATCCAAAGCGACCCACAGAAGCAACCAGGGTCAATGCCCTGCTCAAGGGCACGTCGACAGATCTCTCTAGGTCAAAAACAGGGACGTGAACCAGCAACCTATCAGCCACTGGCCCAAGCTCCCAAACTTCAGGCTACCAGCCCTCCAAGATCATCTGCCCCTCAACCATCCGAGACCACCCCCCACCCCTAGAAAAAAATAGAATACAATAATTCCATTCCCCCAAGCCCCCGTCCCCCAATGCACTGTGACGTTTAATATACCATTTGAATCGAATCGAATAGAATCCACAGATTGCGAGTTGAAGAAAAATACTTTTATTATGAGTATTAGTATAAGTAATTGACTGACCCGGTCTCTCCAGATCTCCCAACAATGCTATTTCTAGTGTCAATTTTAGAAAAATGTTATGCTTTTTCAGCCATTCCTGAACCTGAGACCAGAAACAGGCTACCTGAGGGCAATACCAAAATAAATGGTCTATTGATTATGTATCCTCACAACAAAATCTGCAGAGCTGTGATGACTGTATGCCCCAAATATTCAACATTTTGTTGGTGGCAAGAATTCTGTACAATAATTTTAGCTGAAAAGAGCGAAGTCTTGA
Source organism: Oncorhynchus tshawytscha (assembly GCF_018296145.1). Lineage (NCBI taxonomy): Eukaryota > Metazoa > Chordata > Actinopteri > Salmoniformes > Salmonidae > Oncorhynchus > Oncorhynchus tshawytscha. Next base: position 282,424 of record NC_056454.1, on the reverse strand, counting down.
ATAATTCAAACACTCTTTGTACCATGAAATCGGTACATCAAAAATCTCTTCCCGACAATTTTGCAATATGTACGGCACAGCTGTGAACATCCTGGTCCTCAAATGAAACTGGTATACAGTTGAAGACGGATGTTTACATAAACTGAGTTTAAATGAATTTGGCTAAGGTGTATCACAATTCCTGACATGTAATCCTAGTAAAAATCCCCTGTCTTTTTTATTTCACCTTTATTTTACCAGGTGGCCAGTTGAGAACAAGTTCTCATTTACAACTGCGACCTGGCCTAGATAAAGCAAAGCAGTGCGACACAAACTACAGAGTTACACATGGAATAAACAGTCAATAACACAATAGAAAAAATAAAGTCTATATACAGTATGTGCAAATGGTGTGAGGTGGTAAGTCAATAAATAGGCCACAGAAGCGAAGTAATTACAATTTAACAAATTAACACTGGAGTGATAGATGTGCAAGTAGAAATACTGGTGTGCAAAAGAGCAAAAAAGTAAGTAAAACAATATGGGGATGAGGTCGGTAGATTGGATGGGCAATTTACAGATGGGCAGCTGCAGCGATCGGTTTAGCTGCTCAGATAGCTGATGCTTCAAGTTAGTGAGGGAGATATGCTTCCAACTTCAGCCATTTTTGCAGTTCGTTCCAGTCATTGCCAGCAGAGAACTGTAAGGAAAGGTGGCCAAAGAGGTGTTTTGAGGTCAGGGTTTTGTGATGGCCACTCCAATACCTTGACTTTGTTGTCCTTAAGCCATTTTGCCACAACTTTGGAAGTATGCTTGGTGTCATTGCCCATTTGGAAGACCCATTTGCGACCAAGCTTCAACTTCCTAAAATTTGTGCGGCCTTTTAAGAATTCTAGAACCTTTAAATAGTTAAATAAAATAGTTACCACAGGGAATGTGATGAAAGAAATAAAAGCTGAAATAAATCACTTTTATTCTGACATTTCATTCTTAAAATAAAGCGGTGATACTAACTTACCTAAGACAGGGAATTTTTATTAGGATTAAATGTCAGGAATAGTGAAAAACTGAATAGTGTATAGTGAAAAACTCCCGACTTCAACTGTAATTATTTCACAGTACAGCCTTACCTATGGATTGTGGATCAATTACATGGGGTATCAGTCTACTCAGTGACACCCAGAGAACATTAGCGTCGTAGCTCTTATTGTGGGACTCAAAGAACTGTGAATTGAGACATTTACTGTCAACCTATGTGTATTGAATAGGGTTGTAAATTTTTGGGAATATTCAGGAGGTGGAAACTTTCCATGGGAATTAACAGGAATATATGGGAATTAACAGAAATATATGCAAATTTATATTAATAACATTTCAAATGCAGATTTACCATATCTGGAGACAGAAACATAAACCTTTACCTTCTCATAAGTAGACATACAGTGGGGCAAAAAAGTATTTAATCAGCCACAAATTGTGCAAGTTCTCCCACTTAAAAAGATGAGAGATGCCTGTAATTTTCATCATAGGTACACTTCAACTATGACAGACAAAATGAGAAAAAAAAAAAGAAAATCACACTGAAGGATTTTTAATGAATTTATTTGCAAATTATGGTGGAAAATAAGTATTTGGTCAATAACAAAAGTTAATCTCAATACTTTGTTATATACCCTTTGTTGGCAATGACAGAGGTCAAACGTTTTCTTTAAGTCTTCACAAGTTTTTCACACACTGTTGCTGGTATTTTGGCCCATTCCTCCATGCAGATCTCCTCTAGAGCAGTGATGTTTTGGGGCTGTTGCTGGGCAAAACAGACTTTCAACTCCATCCAAAATGTTCTATGGGGTTGAGCTCTGGAGACTGGCTAGGCCACTCCAGGACCTTGAAATGCTTCTTATGAAGCCACTCCTCCGTTGCCCGGGCGGTGTGTTTGGGATCATTGTCATGCTGAAAGACCCAGCCACGTTTCATCTTCAATGCCCTTGCTGATGGAAGGAGGTTTTCACTCAAAATCTCACGATACATGGCCCCATTCATTCTTTCCTTTACACGGATCAGTCGTCCCGGTCCCTTTGCAGAAAAACAGTCCCAAAGCATGATGTTTCCACCCCCATGCTTCACAGTAGGTATGGTGTTCTTTGGATGCAACTCAGCATTCTTTGTCCTCCAAACACAACAAGTTGAGTTTTTACCATAAAGTTCTATTTTGGTTTCATCTGACCATATGACATTCTCCCAATCTTCTTCTGGATCATCCAAATGCTCTCTAGCAAACTTCAGACGGGCCTGGACATGTACTGGCTTAAGCAGGGGGACACGTCTGTCACTGCAGGATTTGAGTCCCTGGCGGCGTAGTATGTTACTGATGGTAGGCTTTGTTCCTTTGGTCGCAGCTCTCTGCAGGTCATTCACTAGGTCCCCCTGTGTGGTACTGGGATTTTTGCTCCCTGTTCTTGTGATCATTTTGACCCCACGGGGTGAGATCTTGTGTGGAGCCCCAGATCGAGGGAGATTATCAGTGGTCTTGAATGTCTTCCATTTCCTAATAATTGCTCCCACAGTTGATTTCTTCAAACCAAGCTGCTTACCTATTGCAGATTCAGTCTTCCCAGCCTGGTGCAGGTCTACAATTTTGTTTCTGGTGTCCTCTGACAGCTCTTTGGTCTTGGCCATAGTGGAATTTGGAGCGTGACTATTTGAGGTTGTGGACAGGTGTCTTTTATACTGATAACAAGTTCAAACAGGTGCCATTAATACAGGTAACGAGTGGAGGACAGAGGAGCCTCTTAAAGAAAAAGTTACAGGTCTGTGAGAGCCAGAAATCTTGCTTGTTTGTAGGTGACCAAATACTTATTTTCCACCATAATTTGCAAATAAATAAATTAAAAAATCCTACAAAGTGATTTTCTCGATTTCTTTCCCTTATTTTGCCTGTCATAGTTGAAGTGTATCTATGATGAAAATTACAGGCCTCTCTCATCTTTTTAAGTGGGAGAACTTGCACAAATGGTGGCTGACTAAATACTTTTTTGCCCCACTGTATGTATGTATGTATGTATGTATGTATGTATGTATGTATGTATGTATGTATGTATGTATGTATGTATGTATGTATGTATGTATGTATGTATGTATGTATGTATGTATGTATGTATGTATGTATGTATGTATGTATGTATGTATGTATGTATGTATGTATGTATATATATACATATATATATATATATGTGTATATATGTATATATATATATATATGTGTATATATATATATATATATATATATATGTGTATATATGTATATATATATATATATATATATGTATATATATATATATATATATGCTTGCTTTTTTAAATTTTAGGCTGGATTTATGTATAAGCACTTTGTGACATCTGCTGATGTAAAAAGGGCTTTATAAATACATTTGATTTGATTTGCAGGAAAACAGGTTGGAATGCAAATGGACCCTGCTGAAAAGAGAAGACTAATATGTATGCTGTTGGCTACCAAAATATTTGATCAACTTCCAAATATCATTTTACAAAGTAGAATAACAGCGAGATAGGCTTTTGACACGAACGCGTCGGCCATCACCGGCAAGTGAGCTGCGCATCATTTTTAGGACTATAATTTCCTCCTCAAAATGTAGCCTACAATATGTGCGTCTCCACACACCTAGGTCTAGGCTATTGATGGATTCAAGAGAAGGTCGTTTTTATTGATCTCAGATTCTCAGTGTCAAAGTAGCCTGTCATTTCAATAAAAAATATTCTGACAGTCTAGTCATGCAAAATGATTAGAATTGCAATGAAATGCATTTATAAAAGGCTAAATGTTCCTAGGCCACTAAAATCTTCCTCACTATGTGTGCAATTTCTTAGTGCCTGTACTCTACTTCTCAATGCAAATGTGATATGCATGCAATGCTTTATTATAATTTATTATTTGATTTTTATGTATGCGTTCTGGTACCTCAGAGCTAGCTAGGTCACCACACTCACACTTTTTGTTCCGGCATCTCCCGATTTACAAATTAAGCAATGTATGACGTAATCGTATTGGATGATAAATAACAGCTATCTACTATAGCGCGAGTCGCCTTGGTTGGTTGCCATCTCTCCTGCAGCACAGTCCCTGCTAGAGCAGCAACCTCTCTCTCTCTCCATTTATCAGCTCTGGTTAATAAAGTAGCTTAAAATATACTTTTCTGCTGCTTCCCTCATTCGGATCGGACCGGGTCCGATACGACCAAGTCTATACAGAAGGGGTCTAGTTATCCTCGGGCCTTTTCAGAACAAGTCTCTATATTAATTTGTTTATGCATTTTGGGTGGGAAAGCCCCAGGTCCACTTTGAAACGGGTGTAACCTTTTGGCTCCATGAAGACCTATATAAAGTAGCTTAAATGAATGAGGAGATAGGGGCCATGGAGAAGGAGCACAACGACTTGCAGCTGCACATTCCTCGAACTGGGGTACAGGAGGACCCTCCTCACCAGGGCTGAGGAGAAGATGCCATGTTACTTCATCAGTGTGAGCCTCCTGCAAAGGTGTGACTTCAAGAACAGCCGGAAGAGCATAACCAGGTAGCTCACAGGGTTTCAGGCACTGCACAGGAAGATTACCAACTTTTTCCCCTCCTTGAAAAAAGTCCAGCTGCCCTCCATCAGTAAACTCCATTCAAATCTGTTGACCAAATATTCCTTAAGTAGTCAAAAATCAGCTCAATGCTAAAATGCCTCTCCAGAGCACCTGAAGGTCACTTCCTGAAGACGATGGCTGCCTGGAGACTTGTTATCCTACCAAGAGGAGACTGAGGATGACAGTGACCTGTCTGACTATGAGGATGAGACGGATAGGAAGAGCGGGGCATGACCCTTCTTCATTCTCATTAGGGGAGATCTTTGAGCACAGAGGCATGTTCAAGAGGGTTGGGGGAACACTCATTGGAGAGAGCCCAGCAGAAGCTACTCAATATTCCAGATGAACTACAGTACAGCAAAAAGCCAGATATGGCAGCATCAATGTCTTCAACACACTTCAGGAGACCAGTGCCAACAAGCGTCTACCTTCCATCCTCCTGCAAAGGTTCCTCAAAGAGCTATGTCCAGAGCTCAATGTTAACTTGTTAATTTGTTTATTCCATGTGTAACTCTGTGTTGTCTGCTCACACTGCTATGCTTTATCTTGGCCAGGTCGCAGTTGTAAATGAGAACTTGTTCTCAACTAGCCTACCTGGTTAAATAAAGGTGAAAAAAAAAAAAAAAAATGTGGAGATGGTCCAGATCTGTCACCCCAGGAAAGCACCCCCTTGTTGTGTGTGATTATTGACAGTCGTTTTGGGTTTGCTTTGACCATTGATAAACAGAAAGGTAGCTTCAAAAAGAGTGCTAGGCTGGATCAATGTGCTTCATCTAGAAAAAAAAAAAACACCTTGCTCTCACCTTGGGGACCTTTGACGAGATACAGCAGTAAAAAAAAATGTAAAGCCCATTTCACATATATTTTTTACCACATCTCACCTTGGGTACTGAGGCAGCCACAGGGCTGATGTAGGCCAGGATGAGGGGGAGCAGCATGGAGAACAGGCTGGAAGAGCTCAGCAGCTCAGGGATGTCCTCTGCTTCAGACAGGAGCACAGGTTTTAATATCAAAGACATATAGGGATGGTTTTCTTTTTGTTTTAAACATTATTTATACAGGGAATCCCAGTTGAGAGCAGTCTCTTTTTCAATGGTGCCCTGTTACAAAAATCAACAGTTGAAACCGATACAATGACATATGACAGATCAGAATTATTATACTTTACAAGTGCAGTCCCCAATGAATATGTCCTTTATTAAAGTCTTAAAGTGACCTAATGACCTGGAGGTCATTTCAGGAATGAGGAGCACAATAACTAGTCGGTTTTCCGCTGAAACAAATGCAATGGACATGATTAACCAATTCTAGGTTAATTTGAATAATGTAGTGGAATTAAATTGGCACATGTATTTTTGTACATTTATCACATGTGCACCGCACAAAGAGCCTATAGTTTGACTGGAGTATCACCTGTCGGCAGCGAGAGCGTGCAGCTCAAACAGCTGGTTGCTGAGTGGAGTGAAACTTCTGTAACCCCGGTTCCCTGATATTAAGAGAGAGACATCTCACTAGCGGAATTCACCAGAATCTCCTTAGTAGCTCAAACAGCTGAGTGGAGTGAAACTTCTGTAACCCCGGTTCCCTGATATTAAGAGAGAGACATCTCACTAGTGGAATTCACCAGAATCTCCTTAGTAGCTCAAACAGCAGCTGTAACCCCGGTTCCCTGATATTGGACATCTCACTAGTGGAATTCACCAGAATCTCCTTAGTAGCTCAAACAGCTGAGTGGAGTGAAACTTCTGTAACCCCGGTTCTCTGATATTAAGAGAGACATCTCCACTAGTGGAATTCACCAGAATCTCCTTAGTAGCTCAAACAGCTGAGTGGAGTGAAACTTCTATAACCCCGGTTCCCTGATATTAAGAGAGACATCTCCACTAGTGGAATTCACCAGAATCTCCTTAGTAGCTCAAACAGCTGAGTGGAGTGAAACTTCTGTAACCCCGGTTCCCTGATATTAAGAGAGAGACATCTCCACTAGTGGAATTCACCAGAATCTCCTTAGTAGCTCAAACAAATCATACAGTGGGGCAAAAAAGTATTTAGTCAGCCACCAATTGGCAAGTTCTCCCACTTAAAAAGATGAGAGGCCTGTAATTTTCATCATAAGTACACCAACTCTGACAGACAAAATGAGGGGGAAAAAAATCCAGAAAATCACGTTGTAGGATTTTTTATGAATTTATTTGCAAATTATGGTGGAAAATAATTATTTGGTCAATAACAAAAGTTTCTCAATACTTTGTTATATACCCTTTGTTGGCAATGACAGAGGTCAAATGTTTTCTGTAAGTCTTCATAAGGTTTTCACACACTGTTGCTGGTATTTTGGCCCAGTGATGTTTTGGGGCTGATGCTGGGCAACACAGACTTTCAACTCCCTCCAAAGATTTTCTATGGGGTTGAGATCTGGAGACTGGCTAGGCCACTCCAGGACCTTGAAATGCTTCTTACGAAGCCACTCCTTCGTTGCCCGGGCGGTGTGTTTGGGATCATTGTCATGCTGAAAGACCCAGCCACGTTTTCACTCAAAATCTCACAATACATGGCCCCATTCATTCTTTCCTTTACCCGGATCAGTCGTCCTGGTCCCTTTGCAGAAAAACAGCCCCAAAGCATGATGTTTCCACCCCCATGCTTCATAGTAGGTATGGTGTTCTTTGGATGCAACTCAGCATTCTTTGTCCTCCAAACAAAACGAGTTGAGTTTTTACTAAAAAGTTAAATTTTGGTTTCATCTGACCATATGACATTCTCCCAATCTTCTTTTGGATCATCCAAATGCTCTCTAGCAAACTTCAGACGGGTCTATGACTCGGGTGGCTGGAGTCTTTGACAGTCACCTTTACAGTTAAGCTAGCCAAGTCTCTGCAGCTAGCCGTGTGACGTTCGTGGTGAAGCAAATTCCTACCCCAATAGAAAACGTTTCATTTTGATAAAATCACCCAACACAAAATAGAAGTGCTGATAAACACTGCGCTATGCGGTGAACAGTTAAACAGGAAAACAGATCAAGTCGTGCTGACGATCAGAAGGCAGGCGGGTAGCTCTTTACTGTGAGGGGAGGGGCTCCCTCATTTGCCACTCGACCAGTCTGTCTCTGACAGATAGGTATGATTAGTTCTTCATACTACTTAGGAGATTATGGTGAATTTCACTATTGAGATGTCAAACAAATAATTGAAAGAGGAAATATGTTCTTATAAGCCCAGTCATTGCGCAAAATGTTTAATACAATCCAGTGTGAAAACACAGTTTTGATAGTTACTATTGAAAAGGAATCCCAGCTTTCCATTGCTACTATATTTATTTCTTAACTCCTAATATTAAGCTAATTGTAAAAGACATGCAATTAGTTTCAATCACAAGAAAGTAAATGTGACATTAAAAGTTGAAACTAATTGTATGGCTTCACAACTGGAATCCCCTATCTGGAAAGTTGGGATGAAAAAGGAACCGCGTGCATTGGCTATAAGGTAGGGTATCAGACAGAAGGCGGCATGTGTAACGTTATCGCTCTGAAAATAGACAGCTTTTTTTTTGCTACAATTATTGGTTTTATGCTACAATATGTACAATGTGTTGGAACGCTCGCCAGGCTAGGTGGGCATTGTCGTACAGAGGCCCATATGCTACAATGTGCCAATAGGCTATAGTTCGATATCCCTCCTGTCATACGTCACTTATTATGAAAGTAACATTGACAGATTTCGCCTTGTTCACAGAGAGCTCTGTTTTTTTTTTGTCTCCCCAATTTCGTGGTATCCAATTGATTTTTAGTAGCTACTATCTTGTCTCATCGCTACAACTCCCGTACGGGCTCAGGAGAGACGAAGGTTGAAAGTCATGCGTCCTCCGATACACAACCCAACCAAGCCGCACTGCTTCTTAACACAGCGCGCATCCAACCCGGAAGCCAGCCGCACCAATGTGTCGGAGGAAACACCGTGCAACCTTGTACTGGTTAGCGTGCACTGCGCCCGGCCCGCCACAGGAGTCGCTGGTGCACGATGAGACAAGGATATCCCTACCGGCCAAGCCCTCCCTAACCCGGATGATGCTAGGCCAATTGTGCGTTGTCCCACGGACCTCCCGGTCGCGGCCGGTTGTGACAGAGCCTGGGCGCGAACCCAGGGTCTCTGGTGGCACAGCTGGCGCTGCAGTACAGCGCCCATAGCCACTGCGCCACCCGAGAGGCCCCAGCTCTCAGTTCTTACCATCGACAGTGAACGCCCTGTGAAGGAGATCCTTGGCAGCTCTGACCACTGCACTGACCACTGCGAGAGCCCTGCTGCAGTTCTTGTCCTCCTCATTGGCTTTGTTCAGCAGCTGGGACTGCAGATCTCCGTCATACTCACTCCTACGGGAAAAGACACATGTGACGCCCACATGTGTTAGCACTACCAATGGTTGTTAGCATTGGGAATGGCATTTGTATTTTTACTAGTAATCCCCATTAGCCAAGGAAGCAGCTACTCTTCCAGGGGTACAAACACATTAAGACACGTATATTACACATTCATCAAAAGATAAAAACGTACATATAACACTGTTACACCACCACAAAGTGTCTGTACCTGTGTGTGTGTGCCTCTTCACCAGTGCCCGTGGTTCCATAAGGTGCATTTTACCTGTTTTTCAATCTGATTCTACTTCTTGTATCAGTTACTTGTTGTGGAACAGAGTACCATGTAGTCATGGCTCTATGTAGTACTGTGTGCCTCCCATAATCTGTTCTGGACTTGGGGGTTGTGGAGAGACCTCATGGCATGTTTTGTGGAGTATGCATGGGTGACAGCTCGATACATTCAGCTTGTCAATACCTCTTACAAAAACAAGTAGTGATGAAGTCAATCTCTCCATTTTGAGCCATGAGAGATTGACATGCATATTATTATTTATTTTATTTAACCTTTAACTAGGCAAGTCAGTTAAGAACATATTCTTATTTACAATGACGGCCTAGAAACAGTGGGTTAAATGCCTTGTTCAGGGGCAGAACAACATATTTTTACCTTGTAAGCTCGGGGTTTCGATCTAGCAACCGTTACTGGCCCAACGCTCTAACCACTAGGCTACCTGGCAGAATTCATTTTAGCTCTCCATGTACATTTAAGGGCCAGCCAAGCTTAAGTCCCTCTTTGTGGCACCTGACCACACGACTGAACAGTAGTCCAGGTGCGAAAAAAATAGGGCCTTTAGGACATGCCTTTTTGATAGTATTGTCAAGACGGCAGAGCAGCACTTTATTATGGACAGACTTCTCCCCATCTTAGCTACGGTTGTATCAACATGTTTTGACCATGACCTCAAATTAGTCAATTTCCACAATATTTATGACAAGACTTAGTTGAAGTTTAGTGAATTATTTGTCCCAAATACAATGCTTCTAGTTATATAATTATTTAGGACTAACTTATTCCTTGCTACCCTTTCCGAAACTAACTACAGCTCTTTGTTAAGTGTTGCAGTCATTTCAGTTGCTGTAGTAGCTGATGTGTAGTGTTGAGTCATCAGCATACATAGACACACTGGCTTTACTCTAAGCCATAACGGAAGGAAAGGCGGTCAAAGTAAGTGATTGCTTTGAGGATGACCAGTGGAATATACCTGCTGGAGCATGTGCTACGGGTGGGTGTAGCTATGGTGAGCTGACCTAAGGTAGGGCTTTACCTAGCAGACTTATAGCTGACTTGGAGCCAGTGAGTTTGGCGACAAATACGTAGTGACGAGAGCATACAGGTCGCAGTGGTAGGTAGTATATGTGGCTTTCGTGATAAAACGGATGGAACCGTGATAGACTACATCTAGTTTGCTGAGTAGAGTGTTGGAGGCTATTTTGTAAATGACATTGCCGAAGTCAAGGACCGGTAGGATCGTCAGTTTTACGAGGGTATAAGTGAACATGAGTGAAGGAGGCTTTGTTGCGAAAAAGGAATGCCGAATCTAGATTTCATTTTGGATTGGAGATGCTTAATGTGAGTCTGGAAGGAGAATTTACAGTCTAACCAGACACCTAGGTATTTGTAGTTGTCCACATATTCTAAGTCAGAACCGTCCAGAGTAGTGATGTTAGTCGGGCGGGAGGATGCGGGCAGCAATCGGTTGAAGAGGTTGCACTTAGTTTTACTAGCATTTAAAAAGCAGTTGGAGGCCATGGAAGGAATGTTGTATGGCATTGAAGCTTGTTTGGAGGTTTGTTAACAGTGTCCAAAGAAGGGCCAGATGTATACAGAATGGTGTTGTCTGCATAGAGGTGGATCAGAGAATCACCAGCAGCAAGAGCGTCGACGTTGATATATACAGATTAAAGAGTCGGCCCAAGAATTGAGCCCTGTGGCACCCCCAGAAAGACTGCCAGAGGTCTGGACAACAGGCCCTCCAATTTGACACAGTGAACTCTGAGAAGTAGTTGGTGAACCAGACGAGGCAGTCATTTGAGAAGCCAAGGCTATCGAGTCTGCCGATAAGAATGTGATGTTTGAAAGAGTCGAAGGCCTTGGCCAGGTCGATGAAGACTGCTTCACAGTGCTATCTTTTATCGATGGCGGTTGTGATATCGTTTAGGACCTTGAGCGTGGCTGAGTTGTACCCATGACCAGCTCGGAAACCAGATTGTATAGTGGAGAAGTTACGGTGGGATTCGAAATGGTCGGTGATCTGTTTGTGAAATTGGTTTTCGAAGACCTCAGAAAGGCAGGGCAGGACGGATATAGGTCTATAACAGTTTGGGCCTAGAGTGTCTCCCCTTTTGAAGAGGGGGATGCAAGCAGCAGCTTTCCAATCTCTTGGGGATCTCAGACAATATGAAAGAGGTTGAATAGGCTAGTAAATAGAGGTTGCAACAATTTTGGGGGATAATTTTAGAAGAGGGTCCAGATTGTCTTAGCCCAGCTGATTTGTAGGGATCCAGATCTTGCAGTTCTTTCAGACATCAGCTGTCTGGATTTGGGTGAAGGAGAAGTAAGTTGCTGCAGAGGGTGCTGAGATGTTGGCCGGTTTAGGGTTAGCCAGGTGGAAAGCATGGCCAGCCGTAGAAAAATGCTTATTGAAATTATCGATCGTAGATTTATCGGTGGTGACAGTGTTTCCTAGCCTCAGTGCAGTGGGCAGCTGGGAGGAGATGCTCTTTTTCTCCATGGACTTTAATTCCAAAAAGTTTTGGGACACTGTAGTGCTACAGGATGCAAATTCCTGTTTGAAAAAGCTAGCTTTAGCTTTCCTAACTGACAGAGTATATTGGTTCCTGACATCCCTGAAAATATGCATATCGCGAAGGCTATTCGATGCTTATGCAGAACGCCACAGGGTATTTTTGTGCTGGTCAAGGGCAATCAAGTCTGGGGTGAACCAAGGGCATTATCTGTTCTTAGTTCTATATTTTTTGAATGGGGCATGCTTATTTAAGATGGCGAGGAAAGCACTTTTGAAGAGCAACCAGGCATCCTCTGCTGAAGGGATGATGTCAATATCCTTCCAGGATACCCGGACCAGGTCGATTAGAAAGGCCTGCTCGTTGAAGTGTTTTCGTGAGCGTTTGACAGTGATGAGGGGTGGTCGTTTGACCGCGGACCGATTACGCATGCAGGCAATGAGGTAGTGATCGCTGAGATCCTGGTTGAAGACAGCAGAAGGTTATTTAGAGGGCAAGTTGGTCAGGATGATATCTAAGAGGGTGCCCATGGTTACAGATTTAGGGTTGTACCTTGAGATTGAGGGCATCTAGTTTAGATTGTAGGGCGGCCGGGGTGTTAAGCATGTCCCAGTTTAGGTCACCTAACAGTACAAACTCTGAAGATAGATGGGGGGCAAAAAAATGCACAGTGTCCAGGACACAGCTGGGGGCTGAAGGGGGTCTATAACAAGCAGCACCTGTGAGAGACTTATTTCTGGAAAGGTGGGTTTTTAAAAGTAGAAGCTCGAATTGTTTGGGCACAAACTTGGATAGTATGACAGAACTCTGCAGGCTAACTCCACCCCCTTTGGCAGTTGTTATAGTTAGAGATGGAAATTTCAGGATTTTTAGTGGCCTTTCTAAGGCAGGTGGGCAGAGTATGCTAAAGAAGTGAATAAAACAAACTTAGGGAGGAAGCTTCTAATGTTAATATGCATGAAACCAAGGCTTTAACAGTCACAGAAGTCAACAAATGAGAGCGCCTGGGGAATGGGAGTGGTGCTGGGGGCTGCAGGGGTTAACCTCTACATCCCCAGACGAATAGAGGAGAAGTAGGATAAGGGTGCGGCTAAAGGCTATAAGAACTAGTCATCTAGTGCGTTCGGAACAGAGTAAAAGGAGCAGATTTCTTGGCGCGGCAGAATAGATTCAAGGCATAATGTACAGACAAGGGTATGGTAGGATGTGAGTACAGTGGAAGTAAACCTAGGCATTGAGTGAGGAGAAGTTTTGTCTCTAGAGGCACCATTTAAGCCAGGTGAGGCTACCGCATGTGTGGAGGGGTGGAACAAAAGGGCTAGCTAAGGCATATTGAGCAGGGCTGGAGGCTCTACAGTGAAGTAAGACAATAATCACTAACCAAAACAGCAATAGACAAGGCATATTGACATTAGGGAGAGGCATGTATAGCCGAGTGATCATAGTGTCCAGTGAGTAGCTACGAGCTGGAGACACGGCAAATCAGACAGCTTGCGGGCTGGGGCTAGCAGATGGGCATCCGGGGGACGTTGGGCATGGAAGAGCCCGTTGAAACCAATTTTGGACGGTTACGTCGGCAGACCAGTCGTTGATATCGCACTGTGTTGATGTCCAAGTTAACGGTGATGACTGCAAGCAGTGGCTGCCTGACTACTAGCTAGTAAGCTACTGATGGGGGTTCTGGTTCTAAAGTATAAAAAGTTGCAGATTTGTACCACATTGAGTGGGGCGGGTTGCAGGAGAGTATGTTCAGTCCAGGGATTGAAATTGAGATTAAACATATATACAAAGAAAAATATGTATACATTGACAAAACAGACGTCCGACTGCTACGCCATCTTGGAAAAAGATGTCAGACTATGACCGATAATGTCAAATGCCACACTGAAGTCTAGCAAAAAGCCCCCCCAATCTTTTTATCATCAATTTCTCATTTGTCATTTGTGTAAGTGCTGTGCTTGTTGAATGTCCTTCCCTATAAGCATGCTGAAATTCTGTTGTCAATTTGTTTACTGTGAAATAGCATTGTAACTGGTCAAACACAAAGTTTACTAAGGTTTGGTAACAAGCTGATTGGTCGGATATTTGAGCCAGTAAAGGGGGCTTTACTATTCTTGGGTAGCGGAATTACTTTGTACCCTCAGGCCTGGAGGGAAGCACACCTTCTAGTAGACTTACACTGAAGATATGGCAAATAGGAGTGGCAGTATCGTCCGCTATTATCCTCAGTAATTTTCCATCCAGGTTGTCAGACTCCGGTGGCTTGTCATTGTTGATTGACAACAGACATTATTTCACTTCTTCCACACTCACTTTACAAAAATCAAAATTACAATGCTTGGCTTTCAAACTTTTATCAATAACCCTTGGATGTGTATTGTCAGCGTTTGTTGCTGGCATGTCATAGTTTGCTAATCTTGTAAATTAATCTAATCTTGTTGTGATGAGCCATCTGATTCAATGAATGATAGATCTGAGTTTGCCTTTTTGACCATAATTGAATTTAAGGTGCTCCCAAGTGTTTCACTATCATTCTTTATGTCATTTATCTTTGTTTCTTCTTTTTATTCAGTTTATTAACATGATTTCACAATTTGAAGTATGTCTCATCCTCTCAACCATAACATTTTTCAATTCCTCATCAATCCACAGGGATTTAACAGTTTTTACAGTCATTTTCTTAATGGGTGCATGCTTATTAGTAACTGGGATAAGCAACTTCATACATGTGTCAAGTGCAGCGTCTGGTTGCTCCTCATTACACACCACAGACCAACATATATAATTTACATCAACAAGATAGGAATCACTACAAAATGTATTGTATGACCTCTTATACACTATACTAGGCCCAGCCTTTGGAACTTTAGTTTTCCTAGTTATGGTACTATATTATGATCACTACATCCGATGGATTTGGATACTCCTTTAAAACAAAATTACTGCAGCACTAGTAAAGATGTGATCAATACATGATTTCATTCATGTGCTGTTTGTAACTACCCTGGTAGGTTAACTGATAACCTGAACCAAGTTGCAGGCACTAAGTACAGTTTGAAGCGTTCTCTTGAGAGGGCAGCCTGATAAAAGCCAGTCAATAATTAAAACACCAGAAAATATACCTCTGTTGAAATCACATACATTATCAAGTATTTCACACATTATCCAGATACTGACTGCACTTGGTGGTCTATAGCAGCTTCCCACAATAATGGGCTTTAGGTGAGGCAGACGAACCTGCAGCCATATTACTTACAGTATTTAACATCATATTCTCTCTAAGCTTTATAGGAATGTGGTTCTAAATATAAAATGGCAACACCACCTTCGGCATTTCTGTCATTTCTGTCGATGTTAAAACCATGACATGAATATCAACTTGAGTCTTTTTGTCTGTCTGTGCACGTGTCTGTGTGCGTACCTGTAGTACAGCATCTGTGGTATTTGTCCTCTAGTCTGGTTTGTCCCGTTGCTGCTCAGGCTACAGGTTCGGAAGGTAAAGGACAAGCCATCGGAACACTGAACCGTGGTCATCCCTCCATCCCCATTGGCCGTTCGGCTGCCATAGTTACGCAGGCGGACAGCATATTTCACACCCTCCTGTAGAATGTAAACAGGATTGTGCAACATATTTTGTTTTCATATCATAAGTTGCATAGAGTCTGTGGTATAAAAAATACGAAAGAAGGATGATGCATGCATACATATATGGTTTGATGGATAAATAGATATGTCTGCAGAGCAGGCTGGGAATTGCCAGGTACCTCATGATGCGATATTATCATGAAACAGACATATCCGATATGTAATTGCACTTCAGATGATTCTGTATGCCTTGAGATTCGATACAGCGATTTTATTGCGATTTGAAGTTCCAAACATATTGCTCACTATATTTCTGCTTCATAGAGACAAGAGCATGAGAAAACGAGTTTGGATCAGGGAAATAAAAGAGATGAAAACATATTGGCTAACAATTTAAAAAGATGTAGATCAAGCTTTTGGATGTAAAATACCGGAGTTTTGGCGCAGGTAAAGCCGACAAGCACTAGCTAACAGTAAAAAAAAAGAGCGATTTGAATTTATTTACAAATCGATATTTGGGAGTCAAATATCAATTTGAATTATTCCCCAAAAAATTACATTTTGTAACTATCGATTTCCCCCCCACATCAATATTGAATAGGGCACATAATTCTAGTCCTGTGTACCTTCAGTGGCACGGCCTTGTCGAGGCGTATCTCGGCAATGTCGCTGGGAGAGTCATCGGTACTGTAGGTTCCCTTGACCAGCTCCAGAGACGTCCACCTGTGGGTGTGGACCGAATCCCCAGGGTGCTCCGTCTGGGCCTGGAGGGGGAGAACGGTAGAGGAGAAAGTAGAGAAGTGGTGAGAAACAAGAAGTTAAGAATTCCTAGGGAAGCTTAAATACCTCCAGCAATTTTTGAACTTTGACTGTTGAAAAGCGATAGTAGCGAACTGTAGCGAACTGTGACTATAGGAGCTAGTTCAGAGGGACCTAAAATCTTCCAATACGTTGTATCAAACCAAAAAATATAGAAAATAAAAAATTTAACAACTGAATGACAATGACATATCTTCTGTAGTCAGACCATTCTACTGTGTCTCCTGGAATAGCGTCACTTCCTATGGTACGCGGAAAGAGGACGAGCTCGGTTTTGTTGTTTGGAAAGTTTGTTGTTTAAAAGTATATTGGAAAGTTATTGGTGGCTACCTAGCTTCTTATGTTGAATCCCACAAAGCATCAGTTGCTGGGACTGCTAACAGTTGAAGTTGGAAGTTCACATACTCCTTAGCCAAATACATTTAAACTCAGTTTCACAATTCCTGACATTTAAACCAAGTAAAAATTGCCTGTCATAGGTCAGTTAGGATCACCACTTTATTTTAAGAATGTGAAATGTCAGAATAATAGTCGAGAGAATGATTTATTTCAGCTTTTATTTCTTTCATCACATTCCCAGTTGGTCAGAAGTTTACATACACTCAAATAGAATTTAGCAGCATTGCCTTTAAATCGTTTAACTTTGATCAAACATTTCAGGTAGCCTTCCACAAGCTTCCCACAATAAGTTGGGTGAATTTTCGCCCATTCCTCCAGACAGAGCTGGTGTAACAGACAGGTTTGCAGGCCTCCTTGCTCACACATACTTTTTCAGTTTGGACCACAAATGTTCTATAGGATTTAGGTCAGGGCTTAGTGATGACCACTCCAATACCTTGACTTTGTTGTCCTTAAGACTTTTTTCCACAACTTTGGAAGTATGCTTGGGGTCATTGTCCATTTGGAAGACCCATTTGCGACCAAGCTTTAACTTCCTGACTGATGTCTTGAGAAGTTGCTTTAATGCTTAGAGAAGATCTTATGTCAATTGTTATTGAAATGTTGTGGTGGCAGGTTCACTTGGCACATCTAAAGCTTTTTCTTTTGGGCTGTTGCTATAGGCCACCAAGTGCTAACCGTCAGTATCTAAATAATGTGTGTGAAATGCCTGATAGTGTTTGTGATGTAAACAGAGAGGTCTACTTTCTTGGGGACCTGAATATTGGCTGGTTTTGATCAAGCTGTCCACTGAAGAGGAAGCTTCTCACTGTAACCAGTGCCTGTAATCTGGTTCAGGTTATTAATCAACCAACCAGGGTGTTTACAAACACTACAGGAACAAGATCATCCACATTTATTGATCACATTTTTACTAATACTGACAATAGAACTTTGTTCTAAAGCTGTATCTGTACCCATTGGATGTGCAGTGATCACAATATAGTGGCTATATCCAGGAAAGCCAAGGTTCCAACAGCTGGGCCTTCAATAGTGTATAAGTGATCTTACAAAATATTTTGCTGTGACTGATGTGGATGATGTTAATCATATTTGTTTGTCTGATGTGATTAATGAGGATCATCCAGACGCTGCACTTGAAATTTCTTCTTCCAATTATTGATAAACATGCACCTGTTAAGAAACTGACTGTTAGAACTGTTAAGGCTCCATGGATTGATGACAAATTGAAAGACCTGTAAAGTGGAAAGAGATGGGGCAAAGGGAGTAAGTCTGGCTGCACATCTGACTGGCTTACTACAAATTGTGAAATTATGTGACTAAACTCAACAAAAAGAATAAACTTTACTATGAAGCGAAGATCAATGATAAAGAAAAACTTGAGTACTTTAAATGAAATTATGGGCAGAAAGACTAATTCAACTTCATTTGTCATCGAATCAGACGGCTTATTCATCACAAAACCATTTGATGTTGCCAATTATTTTAATGATTATTTCATTGGCAAAGTGGGCAAACTCAGGCAGGAAATACCCACGACAAACAAAGTCTTAAGAAAGACTTGCAGTTCTGTTTTGGAATGGTGGCCAGTAATAAACTGGTCCTGAACATCTCTAAAACTATGAGCATTGTATTTGGTACAAATCATTCCTTAAGTTCTTATTTTTCAACAAAGCAATTATTATTATTATTAAGGGATTGCCTTGCAGTTCCTCCAGCTGTATCCACTGAAATAGCGATGGTGAGGTTCAAGGAACGAGGGCAGGGGGCACGGGATGGGCCGCAGAGCCACACACAGAAGACTGACCTAGCCCATAGGGAAGGGAGGAGGAAGGGGGGTGGACCCACACCCTGCCCCACTGCGTAGCACAGAGCAACACTTTAACCTCTTGAAGCTAGGGGGCACTATTTTTATGTTTGGAAAAATAACGCTCCCAAACTAAACGGCCTATTTCTCAGGACTAGATTATGATTATGATAGAAAACACACTAAAGTTTCCAAAACTGTCAAAATATTGTCTGTGAGTATAACAGAACTGATATTGCAGGCGAAACCCTGAGGAAAATACAATCAGGAAGTGCCTCTTATTTTGAAACCCTTCTGTTCCTATGCATGTCTATCCTCCATTTAAAGGGATATCAACCAGATTCCTTTTTTCTGGCTTCCCTAAGGTGTCAGTCATTAGACATAGTTGCATGCATTCATTTTGAAAAATGAGCGTGAAAGATCATTGTGTAAGTGGATCGGCGGGGGCTCTCAGAGTGAGTTTTTGCGCTACAGAGTAAAGCCGCCATTGTTCCTCCCGCTGTTATTGAAAAACCTACACACTCAGGTTGATATATTATTGAATATATATTTTAAAAACTACCTGAGGAATGATTATAAAAAACGTTTGACATGTTTCTGTGGACATTATGACTAAAATACTATTTGGACTATTTGGAATTTCCGTCTGCGTTGTCGTGACCACTCTTTCCTGTTCCAGGGTTAGGACTGTAACCACCAGCTTCTATCTATGGTGCTGCCTGTTCCAGGGTTAGGACTGTAACCACTAGCTTATTTCTATGGTGCTGCCTGTTCCAGGGTTAGGACTGTAACCACTAGCTTATTTCTATGGTGCTGCCTGTTCCAGGGTTAGGACTGTAACCACCAGCTTCTTTCTATGGTGCTACCTGTTCCAGGGTTAGGACTGTAACCACCAGCTATGGTTCTGTTCCAGGGTTAGGACTTCTATGGTGCTACCTGTTCCAGGGTAACCACCAGCTTCTTTCTATGGTGCTACCTGTTCCAGGGTTACGACTGTAACCACTAGCTTCTTTCTATGGTGCTACCTGTTCCCCCCAAAAAATAAAAGTAAAATTAGTGTACTAAAAAAGAGAATGTGTTACAACCATGCCGACAACCATCTGTGGAGATCAGTGGACAAAGGGCTATTTCGCAACAAAGCATCCTTCACTCATGCTGCTAAACATACCCTCGTAAAACTGACTATCCTACTGATCCTTGACTTCGGCGATGTTGTTTACAAAATAGCCTCCAACACTCTACTCAGCAAATTGGATGCAGTCGACCACAGTGCCATCCGTTTTATCACCAAAGCCCCATACACTACCCACCACTGTGACCTGTATGCTCTCGTTGGCTGGCCCTCGCTCCATACTCGTCGCCAAACCCACTGGCTTCATGTCATCTATAAGTCTTTGTTAGGTAAAGCCACGCCTTATCTCAGCTCACTGGTCACCATAGCAGCACCCACCCGTAGCACGAGCTCCAGCAGGTATATTTCACTGGTCACCCCCAAAGCCAATTCCTCCTTTGGCTGCCTTTCCTTCCAGTTCTCTGCTGCCAATGACTGGAATGAATTGCAAAAATCACTGAAGCTGGAGACTCATATCTCCCTCACTAGCTTTAAGCACCAGCTGTCAGAGCAGCTCACAGATCACTGCACCTGTACACAGCCCATCTGTAAATAGCCCATCCAACTACCTCATCCCCACACAGTTATTTATTTGTTTTGCTCCTTTGCACCCCAGTATCTCTACTCACATTACTCTTCTGCACATATATCACTCCAGTGTTTAAATTGCTAAATTGTAATTATTTTGTCACTATGGCCTATCTATTGCCTTACCTCCCTTATCTTACCTAATTTGCACACACTGTATATAGACTTTTCTATTGTGTTATTGACTGTAGGTTTGTTTATTCCATGTGTAACTCTGTTGTTGATGTCACACTGCTTTGCTTTATCTTGGACAGGTCGCAGTTGACACTTAAATAACGTGCCATATAATTCTGTGACACCATGCAAGCTGGGCTCCAGTACGCTGCAACTTTTAAAGGACGAACTGTAACTGTAATCACCTGTGAACAGGTTAGGCAACTCAGGTGTCTACACTTCAACAGCAAAGTTAGACAAGACGGAAGTTTATGAAGTAGAACCTTGTAGCCAAAAAGGGTGTAATGTAGACATCTATGGGTCTTTAGCGAAGTCCAGCCAACCTTTTGATACAGGATGCAGTGATGAGTATGAAAACTGTCCCCTGTAAGCATTTTTTCATCATTTGTTTTTAAAATGTAACCTTTATTTAACTAGGGAAGTACGTTAAAGAACACATTCTTATTTACAATGATGTCCTACCCCGGCCAAACCCGGACGACATTGTGCGCCGGAAGATGTCATCCAACGGTATTAGCAGCTTGTTAATAGAATTATATGATTAGAATGATTAGAATATTACCCTCTGAAACCATAACTCTGGAACCATATGATGGTATGACATTGATTAGAATCATTAGACAATTTTAATGCTGTGTGTGATTTAGTCAATAGAATTATATCGGAGAGTGTAATTCGTAGTCAGAATTCATGTTTTGGTGACAATATATCTAGTATCTTGATAACGGACTGTCTGAGCAAGATTCGGGGCCGACCTTGGCTGGGGCACTGAGAACTGAAAGGGTCGGAGGGGTAGCAGGACAGTGTGGGCGTATGATAACTAATGTTTTGTGTGGAAGTATGTGTGTTACTATAAAATGAAGGTCTTTGTACTGTGCACGCCAGAACGTTCTCATGAATAAACCTTTTTGACTATTCTAGCTGGGCCTCCGTCTTTTTCATTCGACCAGGATCTTACAAATTATGGTTTGCAGACAGAGTAATATTATTAAATTGGGTTATGTACATTGAGAACATAATTCTCTTATCACAGCTGCACTTTGATAAATAATAACACCATAATCAAGAACAGATAAAAAGGTTGACTGAATAATCTGCTTCCTACTGCTTAGAGAAAGACGTTGTTTCTGTAGATAAAGCCAACTTTAAATCGTTGTTTCTTAACCAGCTCACCTACGTTTTTTAAAACATCAAATCCATATAAAACCAAATGCCTAAGTATTTATATGCGGGAAAACTTTTGATTGGAGGACCATCTAATGAGTAAACATCTAGTTCATCTGATACATGTTTTTAAACTCTCGTAAAAATGTATCTCGTTTCGCCCATATAAAGCAGAAGTTTTAAATCAGCAAGGTATTTGGTATTTTATTAGGATCCCCATTAGCTGTTGCAAAAGCAGCAGCTACTCTTCCTGGGGTCCACACAAAACATGGAACATAATACAGAATGACATAATTAAGAACATCAATAGACAAAAAAAGCTCAAGGACAGAACTACGTATTATTTCTTTTAAAGGCACACGTAGCCTACATATCAATGCATACCCACAAACTATCTAGGTCATATAGGGGCGAGGCGTTGTGCCGTGAGGTGTTGCTTTATCTGTTTTTTGAAACCAGGTTTGCTGTTTATTTGATCAATATGAGATGGAAGGAAGTTCCATGCAATAAGGGCTCTATATAATACTGTACGTTGTCTTGAATTTGTTCTGGATTTGGGGACTGTGAAAAGACCCCTGGTGGCATGCCTAGTGGGATAAGTGTGTGTGTCAGAGCTGTGTGTAAGTTGACGAATCAAGTCTAGCCAACCTTTTGATACAGGATGCAGTGATGAGTATGAAAACTGTCCCCTGTAACAAAACAAAGGGCATGAAATAGATTCTTGCATAACTATAAAATCTGACTGTAGTTTTGACACAGCCAGATCAACTGTCGGGGCAATAGCACACATAATAGTATCATGGGCATATAGATGAAGTTTCCCATTTTTTATAGATACAAACCGCCTGTGAAATGCCACTCTACCCACTGCTATCAGACTGTATACCTGTCCTGTATACCTGTCCATACAAACCGCCTGTGAAATGCCACTCTACCCACTGCTATCAGACTATAAACCTGTCCTGTTTAACTGTCCATACAAACCGCCTGTGAAATGCCACTCTACCCACTGCTATCAGACTATATACCTGTCCTGTATAACTGTCCTGTTTAACCGTACAAACCGCCTGTGAAATGCCACTCTACCCACTGCTATCAGACTATACCTGTCCTGTTTAACTGCTATCAGACTATATACCTGTCCTGTTTAACTGTACGTACAAACCGCCTGTGAAATGCCACTCTACCCACTGCTATCAGACTATAAACCTGTCCTGTTTAACTGCCCGTACAAACCGCCTGTGAAAAACGCCACTACCCACTGCTACCACCTGTCCTGTTTAACTGCCCCACTGCTATACCCAGACTGTATACCTGTCCTGTATAACTGTATGTACAAACCGCCTGTGAAATGCCACTCTACCCACTGCTATCAGACTGTATACCTGTCCTGTATAACTGTACGTACAAACCGCCTGTGAAATGCCACTCTACCCACTGCTACCAGACTATAAACCTGTCCTGTTTAACTGCCCGTACAAACCGCCTGTGAAACGCCACTCTACCCAGTGCTATCAGACTGTATACCTGTCCTGTTTAACTGCCCGTACAAACCGCCTGTGAAATGCCACTCTACCCACTGCTATCAGACTATAAACCTGTCCTGTTTAACTGCCCGTACAAACCGCCTGTGAAACGCCACTCTACCCACTGCTATCAGACTGTATACCTGTCCTGTATAACTGTATGTACAAACCGCCTGTGAAATGCCACTCTACCCACTGCTATCAGACTGTATACCTGTCCTGTATAACTGTCCGTACAAACCGCCTGTGAAACGCCACTCTACCCACTGCTATCAGACTGTATACCTGTCCTGTACAAACCGCCTGTGAAATAACTGTCCATACCTGTCCTGTTTAACTGCCCGTACAAACCGCCTGTGAAACGCCACTCTACCCACTGCTATCAGACTGTATACCTGTCCTGTTTAACTGCCCGTACAAACCGCCTGTGAAACGCCACTCTACCCACTGCTATCAGACTGTATACCTGTCCTGTTTAACTGCCCGTACAAACCGCCTGTGAAACGCCACTCTACCCAGTGCTATCAGACTTATACCTGTCCTGTATAACTGCCCAGACTACAAACCGCCTGTGAAATGCCACTCTACCCACTGCTATCAGACTGTATACCTGTCCATACAAACCGCCTGTGAAATGCCACTCTACCCACTGCTATCAGACTGTATACCTGTCCTGTATAACTGTCCATACAAACCGCCTGTGAAACGCCACTCTACCCACTGCTATCAGACTGTATACCTGTCCTGTATAACTGTCCATACAAACCGCCTGTGAAATGCCACTCTACCCACTGAGACTGTATAATAACTCTAGCTCTTAAATGGTTCTCCCAAAAATGTTATTCTTTTAAATCATATTTTAATATTTACATTTCCATCATGAAAAATATACTGTAATGTTTTCAACTGTTCAATATTCTATTTATGTCACATATTATGTCTTTTAAATGTATTTTAAATGAGTGTTTGCAATTATTAGTAACGTAAATTCTGCATTTCTTCAGTTTCATCTGTGAGCAAGAACAAATAAACTCAATGTCTCCTCTCTCTTACATTCATATTGGCAAATGTTGATCTGATCACATGAGTAACCAGGTGTGCTGTTACCACCCTCGGGGTCTGTAAATGTTGATCTGATCACATGAGTAACCAGGTGTGCTGTTACCACCCTCGGGTTATGACGGGGAGAAAATCGGAGTTGTAAATAGTTTAACCTGCAGCCAGCTTCGTAGCCTATGATTACTCATGGGGTACTATGGTTGTCAAATGTCACAATAGAAATATTGCCAGCTAAGATATAGCAGGGGATTGTAGTTGGACAAGGTTATCTGAATGTGCACATGATGGAAGTTAGAGGTCAATCTAAAGAGGTAATATAGAGAAGAAGAAAAAATGCATTGACTAAAATCACTGACTAAAAGTGTGTGGACTTTGAGTCAACTAATAACAAAAACTAAGACTGATGAAATGACTAAAAGTTATTAGTCAAAAGACAAACTAAATGTAAAATATCTGCCAAAATTAACACAGAATTAAAGGTAGATCTAAAACTCTTACATCATCAGCCAGCACCTCCAACTCGTACTCATGGATGCCTCCGCCGCCGTAGACACAAAAGCCCACCAGCACCACGCCAGGCTTGTCCACTGTCAGACAGATGGCATCTGGAGAGCCGTTGCCTGTGTTCCAGCTGCGGCCCTGGCTCGTCTTGGTGAAGCGGTTGGGAGTGGACTTCACAGAGTGAAGCGAGTTCAGACCGTCCACCTGGGACAGACGAAGAGACCAGTCATTATGGTGTCTTTTAAATCATTTTTATGTGGTCATGTACTGGTCGTATATTAAAGTCATTTTAGCAACCAGAAAAATTTGTATTTATCTGGTTGTAATCTGAGCAGACAATAACCTAAATATTTTTCACGGCGCCTTGATCTTGTCATGAAAAATATGTCTTTCTGGTTTTAACAGAGACTAATTGGTTCTAATTTGGTTACATGATGTCTTGTCAACCAGAAAACCAGTTAACAAAAAGTGAATTACATCATTAAGACTATGTGCCAAATGTGTATTATTTATGAGCTTTATAATACCACCAGGTGGTAGTACTGAGGTGAATAAACATGAGGGACTTTTCATTGTTATTGTACAAGACAATGAATGATACAACCTCATGACCATGACATCAGCCAGAAACATTACTATGAGGATGTCCTGATCCATATAGTGTGGTTAGCATTAGTCACCTTGCTATTTATGCAACACCTATTTGGCCAGAAAGCCTGCCTGTTGTTGTTACAAGGATATCCAGGGCCCAAAAGGGAACAAAAGCAGTTTCCTTGACAACATAAACAATGGGTTTTGAAAAGCAGCTGGGGCTGTTGTCATGATGACAGGGTGCCAGAGTGATTGAGACAGTGTTGAGAATGCAACCATTGGCCGCTGGGTACAGCGAAACAGACGGAAATGTGGTTGGACAGAGAGAGAGACGTCACTCCCCCAAGGGACTCAGTGTCTTGTAAACAAGATAAGTCATTCTGACTTTTTTTTAGGTTCTCTGTTTTGTTATTATAATTTTCAAACTATATATTGAATGCAGATTAACATTTGATGAACATTTTATTAAATTAAAATTAAAATTGCAATGAAACAATACTGTAAATGGTGGATATCAAAGCTGAATGACAACCCCAACAGAGCACTATATTTGCACTGGAGTCAGGTCTAAACTTGATTTAGACTAAATTGGGGAAGGCCGATTCAATTATGAATCCAGCCAACCCAGCAAAAGGAATAGGACTAGATTTAATTTGTAAAAATGCAAACAATATCAATGTCCTGTATTGTTCTGTTCAATCCCTGAATAGACAGATCCTGGTAATGAGTTAAATCCCAAACACAAACCTTGAGCTATCTCTTTACACATAAACCACATATAGAATGTGTGTGAGACAGTGTGTGTGCGGAGTGCACATGCGCATGTGTATGTTCTTTACCTCGGAGCCCAGGGCAGAGGCGGTGAGCTCAGAGACGATGCTGGCCAGCAGGCCACAGGTGTTGGAGACCAGGTGGGGGGAGAAGACCTCCACCTCCTTCCTCAGGCTTTTCCTCACCGGTAGCACCACGATCACCAGCATCTTCTCAAGAACCTCCCGGAAACTGGCCATCCCCATCAGGTTCTCCTCCCTCTGAAAGGCGAGAGGAGAAAAGGAGAGAAAGAAAGCTAAAGAAAAGGTCAGCAATAGTGTCTTCTCTGATTGTATTTAAATGACAATTAAATCTATTTCAATGATAACACATTTTAATAGGAGTGTGTTACAACAGTAAAACAGGTCAAGATAGGTTGCCAACCCCTGCGCTAGATATGGGATATTCACAAAAAGTCTCAGAGCAGGAGTGCTGACCTAAGTTGAGCTTTTTAGATAATAATGAAGATTACATAGACCTGGGAAACTGAACCTGGACCAACACTCCAACTGGGAGATGCTTTTTGCATACAAGTCCTCATTGGTCACACATTGTGTTGAAATTTTGCTTTCACTCACATGGCTGAGTTTCTCCATGTGCTCCACCAGCAGGGGGAAGCGGTGTGCGAGCGCCGAGTCATTCTCCGTGCTGACCTGTTTGACCAGCGAGCGCAGCATCACTTCGCCGTCGTACGCAATGGGCAAGATGGATGACAGCTTGACTGATGTGTTGCACAGCGCAGACATCACCGCTGCCAACAGTCGGCTGCTCGATGTGCGGAAGTTGGCCTCGGCGATGTCCTGGTGAAAGGGAGGGGGGAAAACAGGGTGGGTGAGGTGGCAGATAACATGAGCCAGATAACATGAGCCAGATAACATGAGCCAGATAACATGAGCCAGATAACATGAGCCAGAACACATGAGCCAGAACACATGAGCCAGAACACATTCTAATCTAAATGATCACTAGCTGTGTCTTTCTTTTAGTTCATTTTGGTACACAAAAGCTTAGAGGAGCCGTTGTGATAGCAACCAAGACACTGGCCGTGTCTGAAATCTGACTTGCCTACTACTTACTTCAAGGGCATACTCTGTACTAGTAGTACTACATACTAGTGTGAATGTACTGTTTACAGGGTTCGTACAGACAGTGGAAAGACAAATTCACGGACATTCAAGTATTTTTTCAATATTTATTTTCAAGGACCATCAATTTGTAATAGGTTATATTTTGCAATTGTTTCTAGTCGACATCAGATGACAGTATATTTCCACAACCGCAAAAAAAATAAATCAAACATTATTCATCACTACCTTACAAGTTCTACTCAATAATACAGTTTCACTACTTATTTACTACATACATGAGTAGTAAGTCAGTACTGATGATGTTGTAATTTGAGTAGTGATGAGCAGAGTTTTGGGACATACCTACTGGTGAACACACATTTCCTATTTGCATTACTACACAATTCCATCTGAATAACTGTTTTAATTGGGAATCTACTACTTAATAGCTAGGAAAACACGTCTTGCTTCCGACTGGCAGCTTTAGTGTCAGAGGTTGAGAGAAGGGCGGGTGGCCCGTGAATGAGGCAATTGGCAAAAAAGTTCTGGAGGTTGTTACAAAGAAAAAGCCACAATGTAGAACTGGTGCCCAGTGCAAGACGCAGCGCTGTGTCTTCCCTCCTTCATGTGACTCTCCAGGGCCGATTCACCCATGCTCGCAATGTCAGTCTGACATTTTTTGCTCTGTAGCGTGCTGGTTGGGTCCAGTGATGTAGTGGTAAAACAAGTGGGTAAACTATACTGAACAAAAATATAAAACACAACATGTAAAGTGTTGGTCCCAAGTTTCATGAGCTGAAATAAAAGATCACTGAAAAGTTTCATACTCACAAAAGGCAACGTTGAATCTACATTTGCCCGGCATTTTAATTCTCGATGTGACGTTTGGCGGCGCCTAATCAGTCAGTTCTGTTGCTGAGTGGCAGTGTGGGTGGAATGAGCAAGCTCGCCTGGCAACCACAGCGCGAAACACGAGGGGGAAAAAAATAGGTAGTCTGCCTGGAAATTCATGTGCAAGACCAATACTTTTTTTCTAATATTTTTCATAAGCATATTTTATCATGATCTGTTCTCATCCCATTATAATTCTTGTACTTTTCAAGTACCAATTTTAGAAAATTACAGTTTTCCACAGTATTCCAGTACTTGAATTTCAGAGTGACAAATTAAAATACTTTCTGCACCTCAAGCGAACCATGTGTTTAGTAAAACCGAACGCAGTAGGCAACAAATAACATTATACTAGGCTCATCCTACTGAGAATGCGTCATTAATGCGCAATTGCGTTGAATCCCCATTTTGGTACAGTGCGTACCTCAGCTGTTGAAAACTACAATTGTGTCTCGATAAACAACTCTTCCTCAATAGGGTGCATCGAATTCTACGGATGAAAAGCCAAAATGAGTATGATGTCCACGCATTTAAAGCATACAAAAGAAACTACAAAATGTTATTTTATTGCATACACAAAATGCCTACTATTTAGAACGCAAGTACGGTATTCAGAGGACCACAGTATATGCCATTTAGGAGACGCTTTTATCCAAAGTGTCTTACCGTCATGCATGCATTAATCTCTCGTGGACAGACGGGTACCATAATGTCTGTCAATAGACTGTCGGACACGACAACTACGGAACTTCGTTCCGGTGTGCCGTTTGTTCATCACTGATCATTTGGACAGATCACGTTTTCACAGGTGTTTGAATTTTATAAGGGGAGGGGACATTGGCCCATAGACTTTCTTGTAACTTGCAATGAGAGGAGGATGGGGCTTCCACTCCTCATTTTAGTATCGTTTCTTACGTCTGCCCCCAGAAGCTCCTTCCGCTCCTCGTTTTAGTGTTGTTTCTTACGTCTGCCCCCAGAAGCTCCTTCCGCTCCTCGTTTTAGTATCGTTTCTTACGTCTGTCCCCAGAAGCTCCTTCCGCTCCTCGTTTTAGTATCGTTTCTTATGTCTGTCCCCAGAAGCTCCTTCCGCTCCTCGTTTTAGTAGCGTTTCTCACGTCTGTCCCCAGAAGCTCCTTTCACTCTACTGTTCAGATATGGAACTGCCTCCCAGGTCACATTGTTGGCGAGATCACCTATTCGGCTCTTCACGCCTTCAAAATGTAGAGCTCATGGACATCTCCTAGCATCACCACTTACCTTGTAGACTGAGTCTGAGGTGCAGTGAACCATTGTTTGAGCCAATTGGATGTACTGATGTCTGATATTTAAAATTGCATCCAATAAAAAAAATGTTTTTTTTAACATAAAACACTTAATTGAGCATCTGACGCAATTCCGCAATATTTTTGTTCTGGGTTTCTTAAGATTTTTGACATGACAAGCCTTGAGATGTAATCGATTTGGATTGATAATAAAGTATGACATTTTACATGCAGGGGGGACTTTAGTCCTGTGTGGCTCAGTTGATACAGCATGGCACTTGCAACGCCAATGTTCGTGGGTTTGACATCAAAACTGAAATTTAGATTTTTCACTTCAAGTTAAAAGAAACTGCTTGAATTATTCTAAATTAAATTTGGTTGGAGGAAATTCGTATAAATGATTTGTATTTACTGTGTAATTTGTCTCAATTGTGGTAAGTTGCAGGTGCCTACAGGTTAAAAACAGCCATGAAACAAAAAAACTAAACATTCTGCTCCGTTGTACTACATTGTAAAGTGGCCCATATATTTGACCACATCTGTAAATCTATGCAGTCTGTGTGGGAACTGAACAAACAACCTTAATGTTGAACCCACAATTTTGGTCAACAATGCTCCCTCTCTCTTTGACCAACCTGGTCGAGGCAGTTGAGCAAGTCGCAGAGGCAGGCCCACTGCAGAGCGGGCTTGGGGTAGAAGGAGTGGAAGCAGGAGGTAAAGGTGTTGTGGCACTCCTGCAGCACGGCCTCCAGCAGGGTGAGGGGCTGGGAGAGGTAGCCCTGAGGGTCGTTGTCCAGATTGGTCAGGCAGTTGTCCATGCCCTCCGAGAGGATCTTCTTGAGCAGGCTACGGGTGTTGCCGACCCACTCCACCAGCTTGCTGGACTCTTCCACCACCGCCTTGGCGCTGGCTGGAGAGAAAGAGGGAAGAACAGTAATAGGACAGAGGACTGGGGGTTTAGCCAGGGACCATATGATGCTGTTACATTCAGTTGACAATTCAGAAACTTTATTTTTTGGGATAGGGGGCAGCATTTTCACTTTTGGATGAATAGCGTGCCCAGAGTGAACTGCCTCCTACTCAGTCCCAGATGCTAATATATGCATATTATTATTAGAATTGGATAGAAAACACTGACGTTTCTAAAACTATTTGAATGATGTCTGAGGTTAACAGAACTCATTTGGCAGCTGAAAACCTGAGAGAAATCCAACCAGGAAGTGGGAAATCTGAGGTTTGTAGTTTTTCAAAGCTTGGCCTACCGAATACAGTGTCTATGGGGTCAAGTTGCACTTCCTAAGGCTTCCACTAGATCTCAACCGTTTTTAGAAACTTGTTTCAGGCTTCTGCTATAAAGGATGGGGGAATGGGAGCTGAATGAGTCATGGGTCTGGCAGAGTGTCTCAGGCTCGTGACACTCGCTCCCGACAGAGTTAGCTCTCGCTCCAGTGCTTTTCTTCAGATAATGAAATTCTCCGGTTGGAACCTTGATGATTTATGTTAAAAACATCCTAAAGATTGATTCCATACATCGTTTGACTTGTTACTACGACCTGTAACGGAACTGAGTTTTTGTCAGGACGTCGTGCTCGCGCCTCATGAAGATGGATTACTGGGCTGAACACGCTAACAACAAGTGGTTATTTGAACATAAATTATGGACTTTATGGAACAAATCAGTCATTTATTGTCGAACTGGGATTACTGGGGGTGCATTCTGATGAAGATCAAAGGTATGTGAATATTTATAATGTTATTTCTAACTTCTGTTGACTCCAACATGGCGCATATTTCTCTGGCTGGATTGGGCTCTGAGCGCCGTACTCAGATTATGCTTTTTCTGCAAAGTTTAAAAAAAAATCTGACACAGCGGTTGCATTAAGGAGAAGTCTATCTTTAATTCTGTGAATAACACTTGTATCTTTTATCAATGTTTATTATGAGTATTTCTGCAAAATCACCAGATGTTTTGGAATCAAAACATTACTGCACGTAACGTGCTAATGTAAACTGCAATTTTTGGATATCGATATGCAAATTATCGAACAAAACATACATGTATTGTGTAACATGATGTCCTATGAGTGTCATCTGATGAAGATCATCAAAGGTTAGTGATTCATTTTATCTATATTTCTGCTTTTTGTGAAAAACTGCTGTTTTTTTTACTTGGCTCTGACCTAACAATCATATGTTGTGCTTTCGCTGTAAAGCCTTTTTGAAATCGGACATGATGGGTAGATTAACAAGAAGTGTATCTTTCATTTGCTGTATTGGACTTGTTAATGTGTGAAAGTTACATATTTAAAAAAAAAATAGAATTTCGCGCACTGCCTTTTCAGCGGAATGTTGTCCAGGGGTTCCACTAGCGGAACGCCTGCCCTAGAAAGGTTAACACTAGAACCGCTGGGACTTGAGGGACCCCGCTTAAAATTAATGAGCAGTCATTCTGATTTCATGTATGCTATCGCAAAAATAATTTGGTTGTGTTTATGAAGGCCTTTGGAAACTGAATACAATTTAATTTTTTATTTTGAATAACAGAATAGCATTTTTCATTTATGCTATTGTAAGCTACATGTAAAAGCAAAAAAAACAAAAATTCAATAGTTCAATAATTTTTATTCATGGCGTGCCATTGTTATAACTATGAAACAGAAAGCTTGTGTTTTGGACACAGTAACAGCTTATTTTTAGAACGACAAAATAAAAAAATACCCCAACCACCAAGACGCACAGTCAAGACATGTTTTCAAATTATGAAAACATCAGTAGCCTTGTAAGCGCCAAGTGGCCTTAATAAATAGTCAAACAGCACAAAAGAAAATCACATTGTATTGGTCACATACACATATTTAGCACATGTTATTGCAGGTGTAGCGAAATGCTTGTGTTCCTAGCTCCAACAGTGCAATAATATCTAACAATTCACAACAATACACAAATCTAAAAGTAAAAGAATGGAAGAAATATAAATATTAGGACAAGCAATGTCGGAGTGGCATTGATAAAAAATACAGTAGAATAGGAAACACTATATACATGAGATGAGTGAAGCAGAATGTAAACATTATTAAAGTGAATAGGGTTCCATTATTAAAAAGTGGCCAGTGATTCCATGTCTACGTACAGTACCAGTACATTTGGACACACCTACTCATTCAATGGTTTTTCTTTATTTTTAAAAAACTATTTTCTACATTGTAGAACAGTGAAGACATCAAAACTACGAAATAACACATGGATCATTTAAGTTAACTGCACCTCAGACTGCACCCCGAATAAATAC